>NW_016913324.1:700377-796427 GCF_001483705.2 Eufriesea mexicana | reverse complement strand
ATATCCAATCCCGTTAAGGAATAAATCACTCTACGCGAATCAGTGGAAAAATCCAGTTCAAAATGCCTAATTCAAAAGATAGAAGCCAAAAATGTAAATTGCGCAGCACGATCTGCGAGCCACTGACACTTTCGGCACTATTTCTCGAAAACGCACGCACGAAACCGAAAAAAAATATCCAATCCCGTTAAGGAATAAATCACTCTACGCGAATCAGTGGAAAAATCCGGTTCAAAATGCCTAATTCAAAAGATAGAAGCCAAAAATGTGAATTGCGCAGTACGATCTGGCAGCCACTGACACATTCGGCACTATTTCAGAAAAACGCACGCTCGAAATCGAAAAAAAATATCCCATCCCGTTAAGGAATAAATCACTCTACGCTGTTATGTCGAAAAAATCTAACCGAAAAGCGTAATTTCAGAAATATAGATGAATAAAGTATACTTTGTAGAACGATTTCACAGGCACTTGCTTTTCCGTTACTTTGTTTCATATATGCACCTTCAATCGTAATATAATTGCCCTACTGGTTGAAGAACTGCCTATTCTATGCAGTTGTAACGAAATATTCTAATCCACAATTAAAATTTACGATGAAAAAGAGATAATACATAACTATGTTGCAACGGAACGTCAAGTTCGAATAAAAATTGAACAAACTATTAAAAAGCTGCCTATACAGAGTAATGTTGATCAAATATTCCAACGAACTGTTGAATTCTAGAATCTTCTACAGCCGATAGTAACGATAGTATTATAAGATCCCGCACTCACACCACTTTATTTTCCACATGTATCGTTATACGATGTGCACTATGCAATACCCCCTTTTTCACATGTAATATATTACCACCGAAGAAATGTTCACAGTTAGTAATCTTCAACTTCGTAAAATAATTATAACGTCAATCAGCAATATCACTACTTCACGAAACGTTTTGAGATTTAATGTTTCACTTTGACGCGTGGGAATATTCCACCAGTTGTTACCGGTATGCTTGCTTGCCGTCAACTGGAAGTTGGGTGCAGCCGGAAACGCTAGGCGTTTTTGTAGCGGGAAAATGTTACATCTTTAAAATAGCTATAGGTTAAAGTATCCATGTAGTAGATCAAACAATGTTTCTTATATTTATTAATATCAATGAAGCAAATACAAATACGTTTCTGTTACGAAAATGACAAATTAATAAATGCTTAGTTTTCACAGCAAAAACATAAATTAATAAAAATAATTATAAAATTAATAACGAAATACAATAGTAATACATAATATATATATTAATTACAAAATTTTATAAATGAGCATTATTGATCACCTTTATTGACAATTCTTCTTGAGAACATTAGTTACTAATGTATAAGTGATTAAAATTACTTTTTCAACGAAACCATTTAGTCAGAGCTGTCTAAAGAAAGTATGTATCACTTGGTTATAATAAAGCTGCAAATATTCTTCCCATTACTAATAAGATGGTTTTACGTTCAGTTTCAAGTATACTTATGACAAACGTGAAATGTTATTTTTAAAATTGAGATTGATTAAATAGTACTTTAATGAGAGAGTTTACCTAACCTATGCCATGTTGGGTGGGAGAAATAAAACAATAAAACAATATAAATAACTATCACACATTCTTCTCTCTTCTTTTTATTCTCTTAACACTCCCATAAAGTATTTTACATTCTTTAACAAATTTGGGCCATTTAGTGGTTTAGTTAGACAATCAGTATTTGTTTCTTTATCTGGTACGTAACAAATTTGTAAGTTCTTAGTTTTTACTACATCTCCTATATAACAACATTTTTCTATGTAGGAGCTTAGATTTAATTTTCTACATGTATCGCATTCAATCTGTTACACATCACAATCTTTCTCACCTCCTTTTTCAGAAGAACTTCACATATCAATCTATATATCCGCACAATACATTTATTGGTTTCTGTTCCTTTCCAAATTCAAGACAATACACACCCTCAAATATCTTAATATTCCCTTCAATCTATTCATGTCCATCATTTTAAGATCATGGTTAATCTATAACAAACATCCTATTGCAAATGAGATGTCTGGCAAGACATAAGTATTCAAATACATGAATTTCCCTAATAATTCTCAATATTCATTGAATTATGGTGGATTTTTTCTTCCTCTCAGCAGCCCCATCACACTGCGGTGTCCTTGCTGGACTGAAATGATGTTTTATTTCCTTTTGATTTAAATAAACCTGAAGGTCTTGTTTGACAGACTCACCTCTATTGTCTAAGCATATAAATACTTTTCAGCTTCTTCACAGATTAATTTTCTTCAAATGTTACCAATATTTTTATTTCCTCAGCTGTCTGACACTTTTCCTATAAAAGGAAGACCAATAATCACTCTCCAATAATCATCAATAGATAAGTGGTACCTTTTACCTCTTTTTGACATTGGCTTAACTGGTCCAATCAAATCCATGTGTCACAGCCCCATTATTCCTCCTGTTTTTGTACTTTCCAAGTTCCTATGTGTGTTTTTACAGATTTTTGCCTTAAAGCAACATTCACACTCTATATTCAATTTGCCTTTACCTTTCAGAACTATTACCAATTCTTCATTCTCCATCTCTTCAATGATCCTTATTTTTACATGTCGATGCCACACATCTTTCTCTGTTGGTACATATGCTGCCTCTTTTCTGTTTCTTGATTCTACATATTATACATTTCCTTTCCTCACTGCTTTCATTAAAACTTTTTTCTTTTCTTTATGTACCTCAGCTCCATCAATCTGAAACTTAACAGATTAGTAATGATCAGTGACTTTAACCACTGATATTAATATTTACTCAGATCAGGAATACGACATACCTTTCAAGCTCACTATATTCTCTATAACCTGTTCTTATAAGAGAACATCACCTAAATTAATTTTATTCCCTTTTGTTTGCCTAAATCATCTTCCTTTTCTGAATCTTTATTTGATCATCAAATATTTCTATCTTGTATGTCATATGGTTAGCCAATCTAGAATCCAATAGCATATCATACCTCACACATTTCTATTACTGCTTCAATTTCTTCTCACTATAAAATATAATTCTTGACATCTAATGGCTCTACACTGATGTTCCACGTGTCCAATATTTTCTCCTGTTGCACGTGCCTGTTTATTTGAACCGAACATTGTCTTTTTGTAATCACGTTCTTTAATTAGCTTATAAATAATTAACGACTATAGTTTATAACTAATATCTTAAACTTTGTGCGTAGCTCTTAGCTTGGTATTGTTTTCCAAAAATTGTTCTTTGGAAAACGATACCAATTACCAAGTCTCGCCCTGAAGAAATCGGGCAATATCTGTATGGCGACAAATATCGCTTACGGGTTCCCGACATATATTTCACCACTCTGTCAATACTTATCCTAATATGGTTCCTGCATGATTTCTCTCTGAAAACAGCCTATGAAATACACTATTCTAATGCAAATTCGTGTCAGATAAAGAACCTTTTATAAAAATTCCAAATTAGTGCGTAAAAAGTATGTTCGGTGTATATTTTGAAACTTCGACGATAAATTATAATAATTCAAAAACATTAATAATTACAATTACTGACATTAATAAACTTGGAATACTCTCACCTAACTTTTAAGACAATAATGATCCTTCTACCTCTCATACTTCGCACGTAATACTTCATTTTGCTCAACAATTGTACCTTCTTTAACAACCTCCCAATTTTCGAAAACCGAAGATGGTGGAATAATTTTCATTATCGGTAAACTCTATTTTATAATTACCCAGTCGGTATTACCGATTAAAATTCGCGATAGAAGAGTGTTTCATCGAACACGTGGGATCTCGCGAGTTCGAGCGCAACGCGCGAGTGGAATGGCGCGCGAGCAAAGTGATCGCGTGTAAGGGCGGTAAATCAGTTTTCGGGGGCATCGTCCCAATTGAGCGCGACGCGTAACTCGCGGGGGCCGTCTGGGTTATTGCGAGAGGTGTTTCATTCTTTAATTAGACGCCGTGAAATTAGATACGATCCGTGTGTCTGCGGCCGTTGGCCGTGGTATTTAAGTCACGCCTTCGTGATCGTTTTACATCGTTCCATCCGCCCGACTCCGTTTACCTCCGTTTCGTCGCGATGATTTCTCCGCGTTTTTCCTATATCCAGCGAGAATTTATATCCAATTTATCGCGATGCTTTAAGTACCTCTATACCGTAGGAAACGTGTAACACCCAGTTGATTCCCTTCCACCTAACGAAGATTTATTTCGACGTATATGGCGCGGGTAATATACACGGAATAGATCTCACCGCGTGGAACGAAAACTTTTATACCATATTATCGCGTTCGTGTTGCAAGAGATAGAGCTTCCTGTGCGAAACAATAATTTCCACTCGGCTTACCGTGATAAATATACATCACGGAAAATACAGAGTAATTCGAACGAAAATTTACACCCAACTTCTCGACCTGCTTTACCTTCACGCGTGTGTCGTGCAAAGTACTTACGTGCAAGAGGTTAGGTTTTCCTATTCGAAACACGATAAATGCAACGTAGCTTAGAAATACCTAGCAGAAGAGGAGCAGAAGGGAAATAAAATAGGCACACGTTACACCGTTACATTATATTTCTTCAGCTGGTTTTGTTTAGTTCCTCGTTCGAACGCGGTACCGACAGAATATCATGATCAGATTCTCGTTACGCGTGGCAACGCTGAGCTTCCCTCCGCCTCCATTTTCTTCCGAATAACCCGTAACGCGCCACTGTGTTCGACTGCAGGAGATAGAATCGACATCCACGGAAATTGGTAGGAGATACACCACGATGAGAAAAATATTTCTATATCGGATTAATGCGTCTACAAGATACCGTTCGTAGATTCTGCTGCATGTTTCCCTCTCCATTTTCTTTCGCTCACGGCGCCATGTTCTTGTCCCGTAACCGGTACTCCGCTTCCGCTCGCGTTCCAGTTCCACGATTCCCCCCTGTTCGCACCCTCCGCTCGTGGAGTTCGCCGATCTGAGATTCGGAAGCGAGAGTACGACCGCGACGGAAACGCCTCGGTCCGCCATTGTGATCTTCGACTGACGTCGCGACGATGACATCCGCGAAACAACGCGGTCGGGAAAGGAAGAAACTTCCCGTTTCCATATAATAAACACGTAAATAAGATAACTGCAGTACGCCTCTATAACGCCGACAAGCGATGTACCGAAGTGGAAGGAACACGAGAGGAATATCGTATCCTTGGTGCGTGCTCGACGCGACCACCGACGCGAGACGAAATTCGAAACACGCGAATTGACACGAACGCGATCGCTCTTCGACCCGTGTGCGAGAACCTATTCGATTTTAGAAGTTCCGCGCTCTTTTGGCAGTCCTGGCTCCCATCCCTCGTGCGGCCGATTGCTCCCGGAAGTGCACCGGGAACCGAGGTGCCCCCCTCGAACGCGCCATCGTTGCACGTTCATTGTACGTTTATCATCTCTTATCGAGCGAAACGATAGATTGTGTGTGCGCTTAGACGTACGTGCCTTCGTCCGAGGGGGTGGTTTTCCACGGCCAACGGCCACGAACAACGATCTTAATTGTATCGACGATGGCGACCGTTCTGTACGCTCGTCGCAAGCAATTTCCAGCGGGGATTCCATTTTCGCGCGCGTAGAGACGTACAGAAGAATCGCGCGTGCGAGACTCGACGAGGTTTACGTTGTTAGCTAACGTTGAATCGTTTGAACAGGAGAAGCACCACGAATTCTAATCTACGCCATTGCATTACTTTTTCCTGCTTTTATTTCCTTTGTTTTTTTTTTCGTGTTTTTCTTCTTGCGTTTTTTTCTTTTTTTCTTTATTTTCTTATTTTTCCGTTACGACAAGAGGTACCGTCTCGTTTCGACTCGAGTTCGCCGGGACAGGGATTGAATAACTCGATTCGCTGGAAAATCGACGCGCAGCGCGTTTGTGGATGACGCGTAATTTCTGGGAGCGCGATACGGTTATCCGTGTCCGAATCGGCGACACGTTGATTTCGGTTATCGTTCGCGTGGCATTAATTTTACGGCGAAATTAGTCGCGGTTTTACGAATTCCGTGGCATGGGGGGATAAATCGGTAATCCCTTGAGCGCCGATGACGTTTCGTCCTGCGTACGCGCCGCTCGAGATTACAGCGATCGATAGGGTAAACAGCGTGGATCACCGGGAAATTCGTGGATAATTCCGTAGAGCACCGGCGTCGGTGCACGTGCGAAAAGTCAAAGTTCACGCGGCGCCCGGAGGCTGTTGTAACACCGTGCGACAGGTAGCGAGATTGTTGTAAACCGAGATGCTAATTTTGTCGCGAATTAACGTATCGATCCGTGAATCAGCTGTTGAACATCCTTTGGGAGAATTGCGTTACGGTTGTAGAAAAAGGATCGACAGGCCTGCGCTAATCGCTCGACACGTTGCGTGTCCTGGGAATCGACGGTGAGATTTTCATCGTGTGGAAACAGAAACTCGTTTCGATCGAGCTGTTCGTCTCTCTAACAGAGTATCGAGAGTTTCCATCTATCATTCGTCTATAAAACTATATTTTCTTACAAATTTTCCACCTTCCTCCTGTTCCTACCCTTCGCGTGACAGGAAACGCGTTGACCGCGCGGACAGAAGTAATTCGCAGTGGAGCGGGAAGATCAGAGACAATTCTGAATCCGAATTACTGTAAAACGTGAAACACGAATCTCTTACATTTCATGCTTGCGAGACGACGATGGTTATATACAGTAAGGAGTAACGCTTTACGTGTTCTTAAAGACTATCGTGCATCCACCTCTTCCCATTAAACCTCGATCCAATTACGATCCATTTGCAATGCCTGTCTTTAAATTGCTCCGTTTAAAATAATCCCGATCATTCGAGGACCTGCGATAATGAACGAAAAGGCAACGGAAAGTGGAATAAAATAATTTTTGACAGAGGAATTTGAAGACAGCCACCGAATGGATCCACGATCGTCACCGATCATCGTCCAGTATTTACATCTAAAATCACATCCTCGGTCGCTTCCTCGGAGGTTAACAGAGTGCACGAACTCGCAGTGGGAACTCTTAAGTACTATAGGTCGGCGACAAAGATGGCCGCCGTTCTAGATTACACCGAGTAAGTCGGAACGCTGTTCTACGAAGACGTGTCAACGCTATTATAGCGGTATTAACGCTAATATGTAGTCTACGACACACTTTATCTCGCGTTTCATTCACTTTACAACACCGACTTAGTGCTACTTTCTGCTTTTGTATGTCGCGAGGACAGCCTAGGTTCGTCTCGAGCGCCTAGAGCGCCCCCGTTACTTAATTACAGAGTCCTCCGCTATCGTCTAACACGGTACGTCGAGTGGCTCGATAGCTTTGCACGATTAATTATTGTAATTGCCACGTGGGTTACGATTACGGCTAGCGAAGACGATTTCGTTCCTCGTCGGACGAGCATACTTCCAATATGGCGGTCGGGTAACGGGCTCGAAGCGATTCGCGTAGAAAAGATTCACGCTTCGAGTGTCGAATCAACGCAAGTGTTCCTCGCGCGTTTCGATTTTCCGGACATCGTTCGACAGTTGTCTCGTTGGATGAGGAAAAAGAGGGTTTCGCACGGTGATGTCGCTCTCCACTTTTCGCAGAAATTTCGCTTTCCATTTCGATCGATCGCGATCTCGAAATTTTCTATCTCGTGGAGGACGACCGGCGGATTGAATCGACAGGATGACTAGGATGAACTACGATTTTCGCGGATATTAAACGTTCCCATCGAGAAAAACGACTCTCCGACCGGAAAACACGCTTTTCCCGATTCTTCGGCGAGAAAAGCGAAGAAACACGCTGCAAACGAAATTGTTGCGAACGATGACGATCGAATTACCGGGTATTTGTAGTGAACACAGTGTTTGCTTTCGTGCTTCGTTAGTCGATGAAAGAGAGCAGACGATGAACGCGGACTCGAGTTCCGTTTCGAAACGAGCGTCGAGGACCGTCCCTGCGGGTTTCGTCCAACGAAGCTGCGGATTCCGCTTCGGGACTCGAAAACCCTTCTGACTCGTGCTACGCTGCTAGCTGTCGTGCTTTCGCGGGAAAACGAAATGATCGAGTCGAAGGCGTCCGGGCGCGACAGAATGGAAATCATCATAGACCAGAAGCGTCTCGCGACGGTCTCGCGATGAATCCAGTCCGTTTCGAAACGAGCGTCGAGGACCGTCCCTGCGGGTTTCGTCCAACGAAGCTGCGGATTCCGTGCTTTCGCGGGAAAACGAAATGATCGAGTCGAAGGCGTCCGGGCACGACAGAATGGAAATCATCATAGACCAGAAGCGTCTCGTGACGGTCTCGCGATGAATCCAACATCGTGATTTGACACGGAAAATTGAAACGGTCGAACGCAACGGTGCACGAAAGCGTGCGTTGCATCCGCGATACGAACGTCAGGTGATCCAACAACGGGACGACTAGTACCGTTCGAATTTCGCGCCACGTTTGTACAAGCCTGGTAACATCTCGTACGCGATAGAAATGAGGACGCGGGTAAAAGCTGTAGAAAAAATAGAACTCTATGAGAGATCGCCTGAGAGAAGAACGGTGAAACCAAGGAACGAACGATCTACCATGCCTATGAAAAATTAGGCCTACGCGATCATTATGCCTGTTTCGAGTCTTCCCGAAGTCGTTGCATCTCCCTTCGTTTAGTCGCTAATTAGAGCTACGCACGTTGCTACGAACGAATTCTACACACTTACGAGATTACAGAGAACCAAATAGTCGAAGGCGAGCAAGATAGAGCAGCTTGCTTGGAGAAGGACGCGGAGGAACCGCGTTGTCTCCGTTTATTCCGGAGCGGAGGGCCTGGACCAGCCAGGAGGGACGAAGGCAATGCGAAATATCTCGTTCACGGTTCACGGAAAGAATCGCTCGGTGTCTCGGGCTAGACGTCGAGGACGCGAGTGAAGCTTTTCACGGATCGTGGAATCGATCGTGGGCAAATTTCGTTCACGAAATTTCGATTGTACCAAGCGTGAGCTGGACTTAACGCGTTCACGCCGGCGCTGATTTTTGCGTTGTGAGACTTCGCGCGTATTCATGTATAGCTTTAAGACTGGAACGTGAGCCACCGGTGGTATACACCGGCGTGAACGTGTTAAACCATCGGCTAAGATGATCCAGCCAAGATAGTGTCTCCAGCCGTTTCCTCCTCGTCCGTGGGAGCCTCGAGAGCTTCTCCCGACCGTTCGTCGAAGCAAGTCACCTACGAACATCCGCGGGTAAACGAAGAAACGTCCGTTCACAAGCGCTTCGAGCCCTGAAATCATCTACTCGCGCGATCGAGACGATACTGTCTCGAAGATTTGCACGAAGAACGCGGAACCACATGGCCTCGCGAAGCGTCCCTCGAGCATCGTCTCGAGACGACCGCGTGGAACACGCCGGCGGTAGTTGTAGAAACGCGTGGAACCCTAGCAAACCCTCGAAAACGTCGTAACGTCGAGGGAGCTCGAAAGTTACCGACGTTCCACGAGATTTTTCGCGAGAGAATCGTCCACGTGCTGGCCGTGTGTTCGCGGTTCCTCGAGACTTTCCACGACTATCCCTTCGAGAGCCAGCGCAGCTCCCTGGAAGAAACTCGGGGAAAAACCTGGCGACTTCCGGCCGTCTGGGAAGTTCCTACCCACGCGATCGAGCCTTCGAAATTCCGGACGCGAGGCGAACTTTTGAGATCCCTCTCCGACGTCCGGAGATTCTCGTTTCGTGGAAAAAGAAGTCGAGGGAGAAGTTACGCTTAATTATCGGTCGTTCCACGGCGCTCGCGAAACTTTTCGCGTTCTAATTCTACCCGGACACGACGAGGAGGAAGAGGAAGACGAGAGGGAACGACGGAGGGACAGGACGAGGGACGAGATCGATTATACCAATGTCGATCGCAGGATTTCGTCGCCGGAACTTCGACGGACTTCGTTGCAACCACGGTGAGATTCTTGCCTTGCCGAACGGCCGCGAAAAGAGACGGTGCCTCGAATACGACTTCGCCGAATCCATGGAACGCTCTTATCCGTCCCCGTTTCGTGTCCTGATCCTCTCACCGCCTTACATCAGGCGGCACAAGGCTATCCCGTTCTCGATCGCGCTCTGCAGCACGGTCGTCTCCATGCAGAACGCTCCGTCCTCGTACATCGTCGCGATTCTTTGCTGCTGCACGCGGCTCTCGCTCTGGGATCTGAAAATTTCCAGTACA
Organism: Eufriesea mexicana; assembly: GCF_001483705.2. Taxonomy (NCBI): domain Eukaryota; kingdom Metazoa; phylum Arthropoda; class Insecta; order Hymenoptera; family Apidae; genus Eufriesea; species Eufriesea mexicana. The sequence continues at coordinate 786,180 of NW_016913324.1, read as the reverse complement.
GTTAATTACTGTAATTACCGGAGTCACGTGTTGCGCGCAACGCGCCCGTAATCGTCTCGTCGAGAGAAATCTCGTGATATTCTTTCAACGAGTGTCCGTCTGGGGGTAGGGAACTCTACGTTAACGCGTTCGACAGGTTTATCCGGAATATCAATTGTGCAAGGGATCGAGGATTTCGCCTAGATCTCTTTCCAAGCGGAGGATTTTAGGGATAATTGAATAACTTCGAAAACGAGGAACGGCATTATAACTTGCAACCCGCGTCGCGAGATTAACTCCAGATTAAACTGGGACCTCGTTCCCAGACTGTCAAGTCCCTCGAGTTAACTTGGAATAATTACGGAAGAATCCGATAAAAAAACCGATAACAAAATTCATGGAAGGGTATTTTAAACACGCGGTGTCGATACGTATGCAAAAGCGTATGAGAAACATAAACGAAAAAGCACGGGGAACATGTGTCAGCCTAGATCCTGTCACGATCGATTCTGTCGGGGTTAAATCGCAAGGAACGTCGAGTCTAGGGGCTCGTGGTGGAATCAAGTTCTGTCGCTAAGATTCCCCAGGGTACAGTGGACACGTGGCCGGCCGGAACCACCGTCTGAATTATTTCGCGATTTCCTTCCGGCTCAGTGAAACGCGCGTCCCTCTCGCTCGACTGCAAAAACTCACCTGGGAGGCATAGCTCGCGAGCGTTGCTGCGCCCTGACCTCCCTGGAGCCTTGCTGGTTGGAAAGGTAGCTGCTGTCTCTCAAAACGGTCGCCTGATGGTGATGATGGTGGCCGATAGACCTATCGTTGTTCTGAGAAAGCGACAACTGCGCCAGATACTGTCTGAGTTCCGGCTGACTGGCGAGCAGTTCGCGACGCGTTTGGACGCTCGGCGTCGTGGGCGTCGATGTTGTTGTTGACGAATCCGACCATGGCGGTGGTGGTGTATGGGATCGCGATATCATGGCGCTCTCGTGGCACAGGTATTCATCGTAGGTAGGTGGCAAACCGGTCTGAAACACCACAAGTTCGGTAGATTTCTTTTATTGCATTTTTAATTCGTTTTTTCCGACCATTTCTTCACATTTTTCTTTTCTTTTCCTTTTTTTTTTTTTGTTTCCTGACGAAAATTAGTGATTTTCACAATCTCGAAGCTAAGTACTTCGTAATTTTAGGTTGATTGTCGAAGGGAATTATTCGTTGACGAAGTATGAACGGGAAGAGAGTTCTGACATTAATTATTTTGTATTGTTTCCACGTAATTGGGTGAATCCCTGTCGTGAAGAGTTAAGGGCAGAGAGGGTGTGGAAGTTGCATTGAAATGCAGTTGAAACGCAACGTACGACCATTGAGACAATGATAACACGTATAATTTTGCAATCTGGAAAATTAGTGGAGGAGTCTCCTCCTCTATGAAGGACTTCTGTTGGAGAAAGTTCGACGGAGAAATGTTTTGTTCCCATCCCTCGAAACACTTCACAGAAGCTCTGTTTTCCTCCCATCGGGGCTTTTCATCGCGATATGTAGAGAGAGTTCGAAGAATAGTATAACATGAAAGTTGTTTCGTAATATTTCGGGGTACTATTTCAAATTACACGAGCGAATACGCGTGGAAAGTAATTTTCAACTTGACCTAAGGTATATTATAATTTTCCGAGTAGAATTCCAAGATTCGAAGAAATGCATGATACCCCTGGTACTTATTGGAGGAAGAAAAATCGAAGAAAAACCCGAGGGTAATTCCGAGAATCGAACTCGGGTCAAACGGGTATGAGCAGGAGGGTCTACTCAATGAGCTATTCAACCACGTTGATTCTACCTTTTTCGTTAAGTTATATGTACCTCTCAAAGGTACTTTAATAGAAATTCTTGCTTTGTCGTAATATTTAACACAATTCTACTCTATTTTTTATCCTTTTTACTCGATAAATAAATTGGAGAAAAATTGTTCCGTAATAATAAACTTGATTCACAGCAAATATTTGAAGAATTTCTTCGATTCTATCCAACAAGTGTCTCTGATTACATCGATTCTTTTTTACTCGAAATATCTTCGTACAAATATCTCGATAAATCTTTCATAAATATTATAGAGGAGAACTATAGAATTTTTCGTATCGTTGGTTGATTCGGTTGGGAAACGGAAGAGGGATGAATTGGATGGACTGGAAGCGAAGAAATCAAGTTGACTGGGACCAGTGTCGGTCGATAAAACGTCGTTAGAATTCAGTAAAACTGGAAGTGTCTTGGCGTGGTTTCCGGGACGTTCAAGTGGGTCGCCATCGAGGGTGGCAGTGTTTTTCGCAGGGGGGTGAGAAATTTTGAAAAGCCGGCCAAAAGTCAATTCTTCAATTTTTCAATCTTACACGTGTACTCCACAAGCATGAAATTTAATTTTCCACATGAAACTTCATCCCAGTTCCCGACTGGAAATCTGATATTTGTTCCATCAGAGATAATTAAGTCTTTCGCTTTCTTACTTATGACTTGGAATTCGCAATCAGCGACTCCCAAAAGTCCAAAGACACGAATTTTTATACAAATCAAAGAATGTCTTCATATTTTGGCCAGCTTCTCGAGGAAAATTTATGCGTCACCCGGTGCCGCAGAACTATGCGACCGAAATGGTTGGTCGGTAACTGAATGGTCCTCGAGTTAGAGGAGCACCTCGAAGAACTTCCCCGTTGTTCATCCATTCGACCCCTTTTTTCCTGCATTTTCTCCACCCTCCTTCCTCGGACAACGTAACCGTGATCGCCCCGCACGATCGTTAGAAGGATCTCTTTGCTCTTTTACGCTCGACAGTTCAGTATCCTGACTGTGTTAAGCTTCGTTCGCGACAGAAAGAGAAGGGTTTATTATTCGAATAATCGAATATTCAGCAAACGGGACTCGAGTCTAGCGGAGTGGATAGAGCGTTTTGAATATTCAAGCATTAATTTTACTGTTACCGGATTACACACGCACACCGACGTCGCGTCGATACCCCGTCACGGGATTAAAGTTCGAGCTTTTTCGATTCACCGGCGAACATCGTCCTCGAGGATTCGGATCGTAAATCACTGTGGCGCGGTCTCGTTCTGCCTTCGAGTCTCTCTTTACACGTCGATTAATGATTCCGAAGGGCGACCGAATGCGGAGATTATTCGGGAAAAACGGGGAGAAAAAATGTCGGCGAGCAATCATCGAGGAATTAGGGCGGCTTCGAGATAGCCGGAGCATCGATTTTATGGATTGCACCGGTCTGCGGTTCTTTTAATTCCGTACACCCGACTACGGTCCATCGATGAGGATGGCCTGGTTTCTTGAATTTCGTTGATCGCCGATTCAACCCCCGAAATATTCCTTCCCCACCAGGACTCCCGACCGAGGCTTCCGTTTTCCAGGTTTCCTCGTGCCTAATTAGCAGCCGGGACGCGTAATTAGCGGGAACGTCGGTTCGTTTACAGCCGATCTCTGAATTCAACCGGTCGATGTCGATTCGCCGTCTAACAACTCGGACCTTTGCTACTGTGTCTGATACACTGAATTGCGATCCGGTATCCGCACAGAGTAGCTAGTTAAATCCTCGTCGTCCCGTTTGAGCCGTAAATAGCTCCTAATTTCGTCGTGACATCGGTACATCCGTTCGCTAGCAATTTCCTCGCACACGCTCTGGTCACAGTGGACCGCCACCATTTTGTCGTCTCGTGGCGCCACGAACGACGCGTGCCTGCGAGAAAGAAGCGACAAACGCGCGTTATTATTAAAAATCTGTGATGAAAAGTATCGAACGATCACGTTCGCAGGGCTGAGAAGCTGGACTTCGAGAAGCTTTAACTTCGACGAAGTTAAATGTTAGGATTATAGGTGCCGAGTGAAGTCGGTACGATAATGTCTCTTCGTCTGGGCTTTGATCGTCGACGATTGTCCTTTGTCACGAGAGCTTATTACGCAAGAAATAAGGATCCATTTGCGTGACAATACGACCCTTATCTTCGCGTCGATGGTTTGATCGATGACGTCGCCATTGATCTCTGCCATTCGCGCGAAATTCTGCTGCTTAGTGGTACTTAGCTCGTGCTGGCTGTTCCATTCTGCGAGGATCTTTGACATCTCCGATGTTAATTAAATTCGAACGATTCTTTGAATTACCGAACCTATACGAGATTAAAGCAGGCGGCCATTTCCGACGAATGATAATCACTTACCTGCCACGTTTTCGAGATGGCCACGTCGTAGGTGGGCGGCGGAGATACCATAGAAGGAATAGCGTAAACGGGTTGCGATCTACTTTGCGCGTTTAATTGACTATTTCCGGTTTCGTTGGCGCTCGCGTTCGGCGTGTCTGGAATGGTGGCGTACAGCGCCTCCGGTATAGCGTTCTCCCGAATCCCGCCGAGTATGCTGGAGCCAGAATCTGCAACCAGACGTTACGTACAGTCGGAAAAAGTTCGAAGAGAAATTTTCCAGGTCGCGGAAGAATCGCGAATCTTTGTCAGTCTAGTCAATCCAATCGTTCCTTTCAACTTCTGCGATGAGCCACGCGAAATTGATTTCTTTTCGGAACTCCTTAATGAATTTCCCGCGCGCAACTCGCAAGCGTCCCGAAATTCGGGAACTATGAAAGCTGTTGCGGATTCCGCGATTCGAGTGTGAAAATTATAATCTCTCGAAACTCGTGAATTATGGAGGAGCAGACACGGAATCGCGACAGGGCCGCATTTACATTTTTGGGAGTGCTCGCCAATCTGCGAGTAATTTTCTGCTCTCGCAAATATCGCGAAAACTACGTCCTAAACGAAATTGTTAGTCCCAATAACGCGGTTCGATACAATCACGAAGACCGTGAAATCGTTGGGAAAAAATAAATATCTTATTTGCGAGGAGCAAAGCTTTTAACTCGGTGCTACAGGGAATAAGGTCTCAGCTTACGTCTAATGCACCTCCTGGTAAACACGGCCCTGGATTGCCGAGTTATCGACATCCATAATTCAATGATCAAAATTTTGGCTGGCAACCGACCTATATAAGTATAGTGCGACTCCGCTCTGTCTGCGCTGCGGGTCCTCCTCGAGTGATTCAATCGCTTCTCGTGTTTGCTGCTTTTCGTGACCGGTCTGGTTTGTTCCGTCACCGAGCTGCAGCTTCCTGTCTCGGAGCCCCTGCTCTTCCCACGGGCGTCGTCTTGCTGTTTCTTGGCAGACCGCCCGTCCGACTTGCTGCCCTTCGACTTCGGTATTCTGATCGTGAGCTTCCTCGAGGACAGGGCGCCGTTTCGCGATTTTGGCAGGTCCACCGCCATTCCGCAGCCGCACACTGGCGCGTTTTCGTTAGGCATTCTGCAAAAACACGTCAAATCTCTGTGAAATACGGGCGACCAACGCTCTTGCCTGGAAACAGAACGGGATATGAGTTTAAAAGACGAAGGGAATACATCAAGCCTGAACGGGTGCATATCGAGCGAGAGTCTCTTGGCACGGTCTAGCCACGAGCGGGCCTAAGTTTACGGTAGCCACTTAACGATGAAAGCTTGGCAATGTCTCGGATGTGTTCCACGAATGCGTCGACTATCCGAGCTAATTTAATTAAGTACCAAGTCACGGTAACCCAAGTTAGGTCTCCCGATATTTGGCAGACGTGACGTCAGCGACGAGGTCCGCACGCGAGGTAGTCATCCCGATATGTCAGCAGTGGTTTCCCAAATATCGCTTGCGAGGAAACCCAACTAATATCACCACCATCTTCAAATAAAATCAAAAGGAGGGATTTTTAAGGTCCAGTTGTCTCGAGTGTCCCCTGTCACCTGAACCCCGAAGCAAATGCCACGCTACGTGGACCCGCGGAGCACGGGTCCACTTATCGGAACAATTTGGCAGCGTTAATCGAGGAAAATCGCACGAGTAAGGGCCTAAGCACGCCGAAATCCCCTCCTAAAGAGATTACCGGCGGAATTAATCGTAACCACGAGTGGCAGCGAGTCGGATCGCGGATCAGCCAGGTCGAAGCTAAACGGCATTTCCCTGGAAGCGGTATCGTCCAACGAATGCCTGACATCGATACCAGGGGCTCGGTAATGCCGGCTCGATAAACGGCCGGAATAACACTAGGCGTTTCACGGAATCGCGTTATCCAGCCTACGATCAGAGCGCCATTAATAACAAGCCCATAATCGCCCCTAATTGAAGTCACTGAGCAACGTTTCGCCCCTGACGAGCAGATGTCCGCCGTTCGATGCTCCGTGAACCCGATTAGACCAACTAGAAGATGGCAGGGCTATTCTCTTGTGGGAGACGAGGGCTGCTCGGAGAGCCAAGACTGGGTCATGGCGTATTGTGCGATATAATAAGGAGAAGAGCGTTGTCGCTGGGGTATGAAGAGCAACTGCGATAGAATTTATGGTAAACGATCGTGGAATTGAGTGTCTCCTAATACTCCTTCGAGAAATATTGGTTGCTCTTTTTACACTATTATCGTGGCCCTTCTGTACTCCATGGGAGAGGAATTCGATGGAATTTAGGAGATTTCTCTTCGCTAAATATCCTAGTGCTACGTCCCTTGACCTGGTCTCCGCTGCCTCTGCCTGGAAGCCATATTGACGAGTCCACTATCAAATCACTGACTAGATGCGTCTCCCTTCAGAATCATACGCGTGCTAAGGGATTCGATGGAATTCGGGAGACTTCGCTTCGCTGAATATCCTGGTCCTACGTCCCTTGACCTGGTCTCCGCTGTCTCTGCCTGGAAGCCTTATCGACGAGTCCACTGTCAAATCTCTAATTAGATGCATTGCTCTCCAGAATCATACGCGTGGTAAGGGATTCGATGGAATTCGGGAGACTTCGCTTCGCTGAATATCCTGGTCCTACATTCCTTGACCAGGTCTCCACTGCTTCTGCCTGGAAGCCTTATCGACGAGTCCACTGTCAACTCTATGCCTAGGTGCATCGTGGTACGATTGAGAATACGCGTGGTGCTATTTCAATGTCAGATTGAGATGTCAGGAAATTGGAAATATTTCGGTACTGTGTTGATCATTTTGTATTAATTCTTGGGTTTGGTATCTCTCATCTCGTGTCAGTCGATCGATGTTAATCTTCTACGAAACGTGCTATTAAATGATACACTGACCGTTTTGATCTACACTGCAAAAGTGTGAGGGTATTAAATTTGTACGTGTAAGTTGCGATATGTATTTATAAGGTGCTCGAGGATATCGAGCCTTTGCCATAAACTCGATCTTACTCGACGTTCTCGACGTTAATCGTTTCCCAGCTGCAGTCGGAGACGAGGCAGGGTCGCAGACGATATAATGAATCGATAATCGTCCCCGCGGAGAGGTCTGGGAATGTCTGTCTTGTTCGGTTAATTATTCGATTCCCCGTGAACGCTCGATCCTTTTTAGCTCGCGACAGGGGGTGGCTCGATGTTCGCTCTGGGGGTGCTTTGATCTACAGGCAGATTTAAAGGCGTGATTTACTGGAATCCGGAAAGGAGCCGCTCTCTTTCCTTCTGCAGGCCTTTGTCCCGAACTGCCTCGCCGGAACAATGGCTTCGATCCTTTTACAACGCTCCGGGCCTCACCCCTTCCCTCGTCTTTTTTCCCTTAATTTGTCTTTGAACGCAGGGATTCGTCGCGGCGTCGAAGCGTTATCGCGCGTTCTCCAGGCCTCTGTTCGCAGCGAAAATATTCCGTTCGTAATCTCAAACCGTGACGAGGCGAGACGAGTCAGCCAGAAATTTCGAGGCCCGAGCTGCGAGCGAATTTTATTCCTCTTCGACCGAATCGAGTCGAACCGGAACACGAACGGTGCTATTCCTTCTTTAATCGCCCGGTACTATTCCTTGGTTACACTTCGAAAGCTCCGAGAAAGGCAGAAGAAATTTCACCGCCACTCTTTCGCGCGCAAATTTCATTCCCCTCGCTCGTCCAGGGTACATAAAGACCTCTAGCGGCTTTGGAGAAAGGACGTTTCGGTAGCTACGACGTCGAATACATCCTTCGCCGGTGGCACAATCCAATTTTCGTATCGTCGTCGATTCGAAAAGGATACACCTCTCTTCCTCCCCTGTTCGATACCCTCTTCCACCCTCTCCCGAGAGATTAGAAGGGAGTTACACGGGCTACGCGCCCATCCTCCGGCGTCCCAGTCCATCGTTTCTTAGCCCATTTCAACGGAAAACTGGATTTCAAACTCGTTCGCGAGTACTTTGGGCTTTGAGCCTGTTTCGCAGCTTCGATAATACTCCACGTGCTTTGTTCTTGCCTGGCACACGCTTTTTCCGCCCCTGGCAAGGGACTAGGTTTCCTAACTTTCCTCTCCTGATCATAGGGCTATTAAACTTTCTCAAATTTTCACGAGACCCGATGTCTTTACCTCGAACGAGGATCGTCTGCCGATTCTTCGAAACGATGAATTTCATTCGGGGAAATCGGTTCGCGCGGTGCTCGGTGAATATCGTATCGCGAATTGACCGTAATTACTTTACCTTGTCGATCACATCGTGTTCCGCGGCGTCGGAACACTGGAAAATTAGGATTACATAATCGAAATCACGCACCATGTATTACAGTGAAAGCTATACGGAACAATAGGCGCCATTAGCTAACAACGTGCAATCAAACCTTCCCGGTGATAAAGCCGAAACAAATAAAACAAAGTCGGACCTATCGAATATCCGAACCCGAACCGAGCATCTGTGCTACAAAGCTGAATTAATGGCTTTCGACTCCTTCGTAAAGACACGAAATCGGGTATCGCGAATGGGAAATATAAAACCTGCGGTCGGATACTAAAATGCGCCGAAATCCAGGTACGTGCTTTTCCGTCTCTCTTCAACTGACATTCAAAAGATCGATTAAATCCAGAGATTAAATCGGATCGATACGCTCAGGAATTATAAAATCAATCCAACTAAAATATCTGGAATAACTACTATAAAATAAATAATTCGCATTTTAATTTAAGACACATTTAAAGCTAGCTATTTAACCCTTTGCACTCGAGAGGTGACTCTCAGTCACCATTTAATCAGATTCTAAAGATCGACGTTAATTAATATATCAAATTCAAAATTACCTAACGATGTGTGGAATGTCGAAGAAAAATAATTCTACGTCTTAATTTGCGTATGATTTCTCATTTACCATTTTAAAAATATCCTCGACTCTATGACAGCAAGTCTTCGAATTACTATTTTTCTGTAACGAAAAAGTCGTCAAGTGCAAAGGGTTAATATTATAACTTTCCACTTGCATAATCACTAGTCTGCGTATTAAAAAAGAATAATCGTAGTTCCATAAAATTCCATAAAATCGAACGTACGAATGAATGAGAAAGAAATACACAACTCATCGATCAGAGTCAAAATCAACAAATTTCGGAATTTTCCTTTCGAACCACGGAGAAGTCCGATACACATTCTATCACCCGCTATTACCACGGTTCTCCCGGAACAAAGATCGTATTCCCAAAGGAATGAATCGCCGAGCAAAGGAAACTTCCTCAAAGCCGCGAATCATCCTGGCGATTAAATAAAAGCATCTTGGCGTCTGGAACCGATGAAATTCATTTTCCGAGCGAAATAGGAGTGCCACTGGTGTAATATCGGTTACGAAGTTCGCTTAGTTTGCCGAATAGTGCGACAGTCGCGAGCCACGAGCAGAAGGGACAGGAGAAATCGCAACACGGGAATTAGATTACGCGGGACGCTGTTTAGTTGCAACTACGGGCGCGGTGGCGCGACTGAGTTATGGTTCACGGTGCCGTGGCGAGGGCCACGCTCGCCGCGACACCCGCGTCCTTTCGGTGTACATCGACGAATACACTGACCGATCAGCGAATCGTCTTACGTTGGAAGATACGGATAACACGTGGACTGTCTGTGCTAGAGAGATTAAGTCGAATCGCTGCGGTACTTTGTTCGGAAGTCGCTTTAAGCCTTCGGGGATTTCGAGGCTGAAGGAATTCTTCTGGCTGGAAGTTTCTCTGGCAGGTTCTAGCGTTTAATAGTTGCAGTTTTCTTCTTTACCCGGGTACCTTCTTTTTAAAGGAGATTAAGGAGTAAGCGGCAAAAGACGTGGGCGCTGCTCGCGTCGGAAGCTAAATCGAGTTCTCGGCGTTTCTGGAAACGAGCCGCCATAAATTACGGTTTCTCGGCTTAGCAGTGACAATTTACGATTTTTCCTTTTTTCCCTTTTTGCTTTATCTGGGTTAGCTTATAATTTTCCGCAAGGTCTCGGTGGAGCGTTTTGTCTCGTGCCTCGTGTTTAATCGGCGACCCTCCGGGTTTAATCGTTGAATCGTGATTAGAATTTCCGACGGTAATTCAATTCTGGCGAGTGTTCGCGCACGGTGGTGGTCGTCGCACCAAAGAGGAATCCCGAAAGTTATCAACAACAGATTATCACCCTCGATCCTTGCAGGTCTGCGAACCGTTACGCGCCAAGGATTAACTAGTCATCGAGGTTAATGGCAGAGTTCTGTTGTCGACGTTCTCGCCGACAATAATCGTCCCAGGACGGCGAACAACGCCGCTGACTAGATCACGAGGGGGGCGATCTATTAACGGGATAAATCGCGTTTCTTCGATCACGGTGAAGGTCCTTTCGACGGCGAAGAAAACATGAAAACGCTTCCGGTGGAACGACGCGCTCGAAGCATCGAAACTCCTAGTAATTACGCGGCTAATTAACGGTCGAATTTAATTAGGAAGTGCTTCAGGCGTGTTCATTATCATCTCAGCGAATCAACGGGCACGTTCTAAGCTCGAAGCTGTTCTTTTTCATCCCATCCCCGTCTCTCTCGCTCGCGCTGGTTCGCCAAGCATGGCGGGGCTTTATTAAACGCGAAGCACCGCGATTGTTCGATCCGAAAATCGAAAGAGCCGTTATTCGGCCGGCTGAGATTTTGCATAAGTTAATTGCCAACGGGATTATACGACGGTATTTGGTATACGAAAGGAAAGGGGAGAAGTTCCCGTGGATATTAACGACGATGGCAATGGCTTTGTACGCGAAAAGGTGAGCGTGAAATTAAACGAAAAACGAATCGCGAGAGGCATCGTTCGAGGTTCTGTAATACGGTGATCGCGGGGATAAAATAATTCAGATTGAAATACGAATTCGAAGGAAAATTCGTGATGGAACTACGACGAACTTGCATCCGACGCGGAAAATACGTGTCGAGTTATGGGAAATCATAACTCGAAACTCGAATTATCGAATGAACGATTCGTTTTTCTCTTTTGTTACTTTTATTACGGACAAAACATCGTTCGAGGTTCTATAATACGGCGATTGCGAGGATAAAATAAGTCATATTGGAATACGAATTCGAGGGAAAATTCGTCATAGAACTACTCGCGTAGAATGCGGAAAATACGTGTTGAGTTATGGGAAATCATGACTCGAAATTCAAATTACCAAATGAACGATTCGTTTTCCTCTTTTGTTACTTTTATTCACGACAAAACATCGTTCGAGGTTCTATAATACTGTGATTGCGAGGATAAAATAAGTTAGATTGAAATACGAATTCGAGGGAAAATTCGTGATAGAACTACTCGCGTACAATGCGGAAAATACGTGTCGAGTTATGGAAAATCATAATAATCGCGGAGATAAAATAGTTCAAATTGAAATACGAATTCGAGGGAAAATTCATGATTCAACTATAACGAACTCACATCCAACGCGGAAAATACGTGTCGAGTCATAGAAAACCGTAACTCGAGACTCGAATTATCGAACGAATATTTCGTTTTTCTCTTTTATTCCTTTTATTACCGACGAACTATCGTTCGAGTTTCTGTAATACGGTGATCGCGGGGATAAAATAATTCAGATTGAAATACGAATTCGAGGGAAATCTCGCGATGAACTATTCGCGTACAACACGGAAAATACGCGTCGAATTATGGGAAACTATAACTCGAGACTGGAATTATCGAATTATCGAACGATTCGTTTTTCTCTGTTGTTATTAATAACGTTGAAAAACTAACGCTCGTTTTCTTTCCCGGAATTAATCGCGACTTCTTCACTCTATTCCTTTCCCACCATTGCTACTTTCATTCCTTCCGGAGGAAGTAGATGCATAAATTAGTTAGGGAAGTTGGATAGACGCTGAGAGATCACTCGAGTAGACCCGCGAAACTGGGCGAGTAAAATCCCTTGGCAAAGGATGATTAGACAACTCAAATAGACCGGTCACATCCGCGTTAGTAGAATATAACTGTGGCTGGTCAGACAAATATTGTAGTTTCGGGTCAACGTAGAATTCCAACAGCAAACTCTACCCTTCGGAAACCGTGTTCCATTTTGCATCTCCATATAGAGGGGGATCTTACATCGATGACTTTGATGATTTTAGGTTAGTTGGATCACTTTTTCAACCAATACATAATCGCGCTCCGTCGGGAAAGCTCGATTATTCTAGAACTTGCGAAATAAGCTTATAACCTCCAAAATCCATGTTCCATTTCACGTCTGCACGCAAGTAGGATCTTACATCTCCGATTTCATACATTTGAGGTCAGTCACGAGGTACCTCTCTGTTTCCCCTAAATTAATACACGATAGATTGACGCCTGGTGAGATAAATTTCGCGATTCTAGGTCAACTTAGAATCGGGAAAACAAACTGCTGCAACTTTTTCGATTCATACTCCATTTTCTACTTACGCGTGGTATCGCGAGTCAGTCGGATCGTTCTTTCCCTTCCGTCGAATACGCTCAGATAAATATCACGTTGCAGGTCAATGGAAAATTCGAAAAACAAGCTTCCAAAACTCCGTGACCCGCGACCATCTCGTATTTGCACACGGATACAGGCTGACATCAGTCATTCGAGATATACCACGTCGGTTCTTCTGGGTCGCCCACGCTCCTCTAACCTTTTAAATTAATCCCCTTCATTTTTTCCATCGACCAAGACAGATTCCTTCTATTAATCACACGCGATGCAGCAGCCTGCACGAACGAGGACAGTCCTCTCATTTGCATACAGACAATTTCGTACCGCGCGAGGCCTCGCAGAGGCGAGCATCCGCTCCTCCCGATCGCCGGCGTAAACGATCGGGCGTTTAAAAATCGGCAGGCCCCGACTTTCCACGCCCGGCGTTCCGACGATCCTCCGGCTCGGAAATCACCGAGCCACGAGCGTGGCTGCGTTATGCATGCTTCGGCAGCTTCGTTATTAGTATATGGAAATCCGCGCGTAAAAGTGGGGCATCGGTTCGTGCCGAAGCATCCGCGTTTCCCACGCTTTGTTACCTGCTTTTCATTATGGATCGGGTTTCGGGATGGAGCAATAATGCAGGGCCATCTTGCATCGCGATACAGCACTGGCTAGATCGCGAGAAATCGGTTCACCGCGATCGGCGCTCGAAAAATTAGCTTGCAGACAATAGATCTGTTGAATCGCTGACATCAGGGTGCTTTTACCAGTCGATACGATCGTACTCGATTAAGACACCGAGCTTTTGGCGGAGATTCGGTCAAACGACGGATTCTGAGTTATCCGTGAATCGAGATTCGCGAAATATCCGCGACGACGGGGGTGGTTTCGTTTATTGGCAGTTGGATTACATATATGGCATTTGAGACGATTCTCAGGCCTAATTACTCTACTATAATTGTTACTATAGTGACCTCGAAACATTCAGAACATTGGATAGTCAGTTGCAAATCGCGAGGAGGGGGGTACATGTCCCGGAACATGGCTATAAAAATATTATAACCATCAGAAACATTGTGGATCGAGATTTGCTAAATATCTGGGGTAGTTTCGTTTGATTATAGTTGTATTACATACGTGGTACTTGAGACGATTCTCAGGTCTAATTACTCTACTATAATTGTTACTATAATGAACTGGAATCAAATCGCGAGGGTGGGGGAGTGGGCGTGTCGCGGAACATGTATAAAAATTTATAAAAATATTATAATCATCGAAAACGTTTCACGATGTACGCCCCCAGCAAAGCAAAAGGACAACAAGGTATATATACATGCCAAAATGGATCGTGGATCTAGAAAGATCAGAACCATCGAGAAGACAAAAATCGACTGGGCCCCTACGTCTAGAAAGCTCCTGATCGTCAGGATAGTCAATCTCCCAAATCATGATATCGTTTACTATAATATTTCCATAATTCATGAGGAAGATAGTCGTCATAGATCGCGTCATTAAAATAATCAGCAGTAGTGTCGTAAAAGACATTTAAATAAATTTGCATCCAATTCTTCGGATCCTGAGTACCACTGGCGAAGGTTCGCAAATGGTTAGGGGTTTTCCTGAACGTTCTAGGTATTAAACGGATTCCAGTACTATTAAATTGGTAATAAGCGGTTAATGAACAGTCAGAAATTGCAGACGGTGCCGAGTCTCGGTGACAAAAACGACGTCGTTCCGCCATCAATCGGGGTCGCCGTTTAATACGGTAATTCACTAGCGAGATGTATGGCACGTGTCATCGGAACATCGTGGGAACGATAGAATTTACGCTAGCGAAAAGTGGGCTCGAGGTTCTAGCGTTTGGAAGTCAGAGGGATTGTAAATTTTCGCGCGAGTGATGTACGAGGAATTTGGAAGGGTCGGTGGCGAGAGTCTAATGGGGCAAGCCTAGAGATTCGGTGGAAGCAGTGTGGGAGTGATTTGCGTGGAGCGAGTCAGGAGTGTTTGAAGGATATGAATGGAGGATGCTTGGCCCGGGGCGTCAGAGGTGCGAAAGAAGAGTGTTTGGACCGGGTGCTTCAGACTATCGCGTGAACCAACAGATTTAAAGCCCATCCCTCTGGGTTGCTTCCTGTCTTCCTTATTCTCGTTACTCGCCTACTCGCCGAATTAATTACCGACCGAGCTACTAATTAAGACGAATCTTGCACGAGAGAGTAATTTTCTTTCATATAGTAGAATATTATTTTTAAAATTCGGTGCCTTGGCGAACAATGTAATACATCTTGCGAGAGGAATTACTATACAGAGGCAAGGTATCGCGTTTAAGCTGTTTAGTCTACCAAAGATATCCAAGTCTGTGACTAGATTCTCTGCTTCCTTCGTTTTCTAAGATTATTCTAACCGAAGAAAGAGACGTGGTTTAATTTTGAATTCGGTATACCGTCGATCACACAAGCCTTCGCGTTGGAGTTTAGTACTTCATCGGTTCTAAAAATCATTTTCGTTAACTATATGAGCCGTTCACTGCACAAATTGATTAACTCCATAAAACAAAAAGTGGAGAAATGCAATGAAATAATGTATATCGTTTTTGAAAATTCCCTTTATAATTTAAATCGAAATAAATATCGTACAATGCATAAATACAAATGTAACTTTCATCTAACGGTATATAAAATTTATAAGAAAAAATAGCCGAAAGGTAATCGTTGGTAATATTATCATTTTTATGTTACCGGAAGAGTTAATCGATTTGGCAAGTGAAAAAAGTAATAAATTTAAATTTTACTTAAATTCTGATAAGAAGGCGCTAAAAAGATTCACCGTTATCATTCATGGCTTGGTAGTGCATTTGAGTTGCATTATTGCAACGATTTACATTAGAGTACGGAGTTAATCAAAGTGACCTCTGAAATAAATTATTTATTATTCAGTGGCCAACAAATTTTAGTCGTTTAATGGTGTTAATCTTAATTATCGGAGAAAGTTATTATAAATATAAAAAGTTACGACTATACCTAGTGCTTTGACACTTAAATTTAAAAAGAATTTTCAAAAAGTGGAGTTAATGGATTTGTGCAGTGAACGGCTTTATTTGAATGGCGTCACCCTGCTTCGAGATCTATCTTTGCTTCGAGGAACCACCCAGCTGATCAATTCTCAAAGCAGGGTTGAGCGACGCAATGGGTCGTCATGGGGTCTATAAAGACCTTGTCGAAGGGTTCGACGACATTTTTTGACAGTTCACCGTGTGCACCACGTCTCATAGAAGACTTCGAGACTCTGTTTATTTTATGAGGTCAAGAAATATAAAGTATAATCAGAATGAAAAGCTCGTTTCGACTTACTAATCCGATCTTTATCACACTTTTGATTTATTTTACCACGATATTATTTTTAAAATTCGGTACCTTGACGAACAATGTACATCTCGATTTCATGACGCGGAACACGAGTCAGGGAAGTGTCACATTTGCCACAATCGGAGAAACTCGAAGTTGGAAATAGAAATTATTATCGTATTCGTCGAATGGAATTCGACATTCCGCGAGTCGCGTAGAAAAATATTTGAGATTCTCGATAACTGGGAATTTAATGTTTCCAATTGTTCCATTTTCATCCACCACGTCCGGTAAACCCTGCGCTACTAATGGGTAATACGATATATTACCGTGGGAATTGTAATTTCAAAAATTCCCCGAACGTAAACCTAACTGGAATTATCCTCTCTTTTCTCCCTTTTCACTCGAGCTACCCAAGCGACGCACGTGAACGGTGTTTGATAAATATTTAACGATACGAAAGTCGCAGGAGTTGCGGAATCAGGGGAGAAACATAATCGAGACGTTGAATTTCGTGTCCCGCTGACGAGATGCAATATCGGCGCTCGTGCCGGCAGAATAAAAAGTTATTACAGCTCGCTCGCGGTATTACGCTTCGCGATATGCATCTCGATTACCCGGCCGTCCTTGCGATAAAACTCGAATTAAGTGGATTCTAAAGGAAAACCCGAGACCATTCTCCAAGACCAAACCGACCATGTCCCTCTTCATCCCTTCGGCTGCCATCGGTGCGTCGGGAATTTCTTTCAATTCGAACCGGATATACCTAAAATCCATTTACCAATGGTATTAAATAAAATACCCCATTGCAAGAGTATGCGAGCTCCGGTTACCGATAAGACAGCATGAACGAGGAGCACGTAGCAACGACAACCGGAGTCTCAAAACGAAGCGGATTGACAAAGAGGGCCCACTGTCAAGAGGGTAGTTCGAAGACTAGACGAGAGAGTTCGAATGAAGGCAGAGTGTGGTAGGAACGAAAGAGTACTGTATCTAACGGAGTAAAGTACAATCAGCCATCGAATAACAGACTTTTTTAACTCTTTAGGGCACGCTGGGATACAATCCCTGGGATCACCCCTTGTACTATTTTCACGAGTCTGACTCGTGATTAAAATTTTAGGCCAAACTTGAATATCACGAGTCAGGCTCGTTGTTTAATTTCATGCCAAACGTGGATATCACGAGTCTGACTCGTGATCGACATTTCGTGTGGTCGAGACGTAGTGAATAGAGAGTCGTGTGTTTGAGAGTTAGAATTGAGAGGAACTTAGTGTAATATTTTAATTAAATAAACCTGTTTTGTTATTAAAAAGGAGGTGTTTATTAGACGCGCAGATCTCGGTTTGCATAGGATTAATCTAGCAAGAAATCCTACAGTATCCTTTGCCTATGGACGAGGATACATTAGGAAGAAACTCGTAAATTCATAGTCCCGTGACAAAATTGAGGAATTTCTCAGCTATCGATGCCGCTACCATGATGGAAGACTCGTGCAAATCTCTCGTTCGCGACCAAAAATTGATCCTCGTCCCATGCAACCCCAAAAATTTGAGAATAAATACATTTTTTGATAAATTTCCCGAATTAATAAACTTCCCGAATTTATAAATTTTGACAGATCGAAGGTTCCCTGAAATGCCTTGAAATATTCGCGACGATACGTCCACGACGTCAGCGACGACCGCAAGAGGATTTCACCCTGATCTCGGGGGTGGAAAATTAAAGAAGCGAGCGTTACGAGGAGCGACCAATCGGAGTCGAAGCTGGCTCGTACCGCGGGAATGGCGATACGACTTTACGAGGGAAGATCAAGATTAATTTCTGGGAAATCCCGAACGTGCTCGCTGGATTTTCTTCGGTAAATCCTGTGGCGCATGACTGGATTAATTATAGCGAGGGATGCGCCGCGATGTTGGAGTTGCAGATGCTGACTATTGATTAAGCAGCCGATAATGTTGCCGACACGCTAGCGATCTCCGAATTAGGGGGATAAGATTGGCAAAGGTCCTCTCGGCCCTTTGTCAGCAACCCTGATCTCGCTTATGACACCACGGGGAATGGACGACGAGGAAGCGGAAAATCGATCGATGGAACGAAATGCGCAACTCGTTTGTATTCCATTATCCCATTTGTACATATTTTCCTGTTTTCTTTCTCCTTTTATAAAATAATTTCAAATAATTCATCGCCGGCCCGCGTTGCATTAAATATTGGCTGCGTGTAAAACGCGGAAATGCGTGTATTTGTAAAACTCGTAAATTTGTTTTTTCTTCATTCGATGGAACAATTTCAATAATTCCATGTCCATTGATCTCGTCCGATATATTCGTAGATAAAGCGTACTCGTGCAATTCGTAAATTCGTTAATTTATTTATTTACCTCTCTTTTTCGCTTGCTCACTTTTCCGCGTATTTCGGGCGGACCCCAAATCCGTATTATCTCTGTTCGAAGAATTTATAAAATTCGTAAATTCATATTTTATCCCTCTGTACCGTTTATATTTAAAATTGCTGGTTTACCTCAACCGGGTGAAAGATTAGAGCGATTAACGATTGAAATTTACCAGATTGCTGGAGGCACGTGCGGTGGATCGCGAAGGCTGCAGTATCTTTCGCAATAATTTACATTTCCTAACGAGCAGCTGTTCGCTGAAATTACAACGCGGGACTTCGCGGAAACTTCCTACCGTCTATAGGTACACCATCGGTTCGCTATCAATTAATTAATCTCTCCACTTACCGATTAAGTTCCTTCGCTTAACGTTACATCCGCGTCGATTTTCCCTCGCGTTTATCCAAAAGAAAATCTAGAAAACGTTAATTCCCTGTTCCAATCTACGAACAAGATACCCGATATCGATCTGCCCCGTAGATACCCAAAGGACGACTCGTTTCGATTTACTCGAGACAAAGTGTAATCGCGACTAGCTTCACCTCGCGCGACGTGTACGTTCCCCGAGTGGGCGCCATTTCTCTGTCACAAACGGTCGGGGGAAGCCCGCGAAATTAGATTTCTCACGTGCACCTAGCTTCTGCGCTCATATTTTCGGTCCCGACGCTGCTCATTTATTCAAAGCAATTCCAAACTCCGTTTGCACGGTACACGTGGTTAACGCGATTAATATACACGGCGCGTGGGCTAACCGACCTCCTCGGCTATCGCGAAACGATTTGCGGCAACTCCGCGATAACGCGGCTCGGTAATGTCGATGATCGAGCGTGGATAAATCGCGAGTGAGACTGAAATGTGGTTAACACGTTGAGTGCCCAGCCCGGTTTGCTTGCCGTTCCGTTCAGGCCCAGATTCGGCTCTCAAGTGGGCCATCGACGGTGGGACAAGATTTCATAAAACTCGGAAATACTGTACCAATTGTACCAATACAACAGGAATTCCCAAACGTTAAGTCCAAAGATGGCGAAGAATTTAACACCAAAAGTTAGCACCTTTTGGTCCTAGTCTGGGCCCGGTCCCTGAGGAAAGTCTAACGCCTGTCTTTGGGTACCGGCAAACCAATTAACGTGTTAAACGTCGAAATAAGGAAGCTTCCACGAATCTTTCGCAATTTTGCAAGTAGAATAAAGACCATTTCTACTATTACTGTCTATTATTCAGCAGAGAAAATTTGCCCTGAAAGAATGTCAAGAGTGTTTGGGCCTAGAACGAAAGTGACCGTGTGCAAGAGAATCGACTGCAAAGAATATTTATGATAGAGTCGAGTGAAAGTTTAGGGATGAGTCCAGAGTGGTTGAAGTACCTGGCCCACCGAGGTATGAAAAAGGGCAGAATGAATGGTTTAAATAAGTGGAAGGGCGCAGGCGAGTCAGTCTTTAAGAGATTTTTAAGCCAGTCTTTTGCAGCTTGAAGAGTGTGTCAGTGTGTCAGTCAGAGAGTATGTAAGAAGTCCAAGTCAGCTAAGAAAGATCAGAAGAGAGTGCCCATAGCGAATCTTTCTCGTTTCATAGTCGTCAGTCTATTTATAAGCTTGTTTTATTCTATTAAGAAGCCAACAATACTATCTTTAGTCGATCCACCAAAAATCCGATCCTACATATATCTAATAGATATAATAAAGATAATAGGAGATAAATTAGTTTCTCTTTTTTAATTTTCTCACTCTAACCACTTCCGTAATAACAACGAGCAATTAACCTTTTGACAGGCTTGTCTATAGTGTCCAGTTGACAGGAGCTGATAGCAACTTGCTGTCATTTCTGCTTCACCTTTCTACGTATAAACGAACTATTATATAGGAATAAATAAGTAATAGTGAAATCTGAACGATTGCTGAGAATCAGTCTATCGGAAGTACTAGGGTCACCAGAGGGAAGAAGAATTCTCGATTTTCTTCGGGATCTTTGACGAAGAATTACGCCACCTGGTTTACCCCTACCTGGAAACCTGTTTAGGTAAAGAAATAGTAAAATATATTTAATGAATGTAGCGAAGATAATAGGAGATAAATTAGTTTCTCTTTTTTAATTTTCTCACTCTAACCACTTCCGTAATTACAATGAACAATTAACCTCTTGACAGGCCTCTCTATAGTGTCCGGTTGACAGGAGCTGACAGCAGCTTGCCATTTCTGCTTCACCTTTCTGCTATGGTAAAATTCAATAGGGAAGCAAACTCTACATTAGGCGGCGTGGGGACGGTCCCTTCCCCCAATCTTCTGTCTTTTGTCACCAGTCTTCCGAAGACGACTTTTATCCTGCGAGGCCCTGGACAGGCCAGTTCTAACCATTCGCCCGTTGAATAAAGATCTACACAGTTTTTCCACAGTTTTCCACTGACTATTATTCCTTGCGTAATAACCACTTTAACATTTTCGACGTATAAACGAGCAATTATATAAAAATAAGTAATAGTGAAATCTGCACGCTTGCTGAGAATCGGTCTAGTCTACTGGCAGTGCCAGGGTGACCAGATGGAAGAAGAATTCTCGATTTTCTTCGGGATCTCTGACGAAGAATTACGCCACCTGGATAATCCCTCGGTTGCAATTATTTTCGATCGATCTCTGTGGATTTCTGCCGCGACCACAGCGCTGTCACGGGGGGGCGACAACGAGACAGGCGTATTCTTGCAGCGGCTAACCCCGAGACAGAGAGTTCCGAAGCGACGTTTATTCTTCCGCTTAATGGGAAGCCGTGGCCGCGGGCCTGTCCCCGCGATCGCAATAACGGCAGGCAGTAAGAAATTCAATTACGAGCAAGCGGCCATGGAAAAGCACGGCCCTGTGTTCGCCTTTGGCTGTGTGTTCGCCGACTGTTTGCCAAGGAAACGAAGCGGCGTTGACCGAGCAATTACCGCGAGAACTGCGGATCAACGACGGAAGAATCCCCACCAGGCGTGATACACCCCGAGCAATTCCGATTCCCGATCGCTACTCGTTCAGCCTTCGATCAGTCAGGCTGAAGTCCATCGAATGTTCGATACCCGACCAGTGTCCCTCTGTCTACAACGTAACCCTTTTCACAGCTTTCGCGACTTCTTAACTCGTTAACCGATGACAGTGCGAGATACGGCAGATCGTAGAACAATCCCGCGAAATATTCATTATTCCGATATGCCTGATATTAAATAACCATCCCAGCTTATAGGATTCCGCCAGTTTTCGACCAGCTGCGGAATTTTAATTAACGAGAGATTCTATTCAATTAGCGCCATGGAAGAGCGCGCTCGGTGCAGAAATTCGAATAAATATTCCAAAAATTTCAGCCATTTTATCTCCGTATTATTCCCAACCATTGTCCAGCCTCTGCACGGCTGGAGGAAATCGAAAGCGGAAAATCCGAACGCTCGAGGGGGAACCCGTAGGTCCCATTGGACCCGAGCCTTTCATCCATTTTCTTTCTCTCAGCCGTGAACAGTGTCAAGGGGAAGCGAGGAGTCGTGGAACAAGCAGGCACGGTACACACGACACGTTTTATTACGGGAGCTTATTAGGTTACCAGATCCATCTCGTACGTGGATACATAACTCGACGAGGAGCCGGGGTGGTGGTTGATAGAAAGAGAAGGAGGGTGGGGGTTGTTAGAGGACGAGAAAAGGGAGGAACGCAAGGTAGGAGGGTGCAGAGCAGGTGAATCCGGGTCACGCCGGGCCAGGAAGCAGTGACACCGAACCAAACCCGGCCACCCTTCGCGAACTGGGTCACCTTTCACCCTTATTCCCGTCCTTTGGCCGCGATTCCCCGTTTCCGATCGTCTCGGCGAACAGGAACGTCGGGTCTTCGCGCTCTTTCTACTCCGAAGAGGTCTAGCGACTCGAAAATATTCTTATTCCGGGAAGAAAACGATCGAACGCGGAACTTTGTTGTCTGTGCGCGGTCGGAAATGTTCCAACGGGTTGTTATTAATTTTATATCGCAGATTTCCCGTTTTAATCCACCCTTGCGCGTTTTTGCCCGGAAAATTCGATCCGTGAATACGATTCCTGCGGCGAGATTATTTATCGTATGAATGTATTATTATATAGAGGGTGGAACAGGGATTGGGGTGGTTCTGTAAGCTCCGATAGATCGAATAAATGCATCGAAACACGCGCGTCAGCTTTCTCCCGCGTTGGGTATTTTATTATTCCATGGCGGAATTACAGGATTGTCGGTTTCCATCGGTTTCAATGAAAATTCACCGCGGTCGTATTTTCCATGCAAATGAAATTTATGGCAGGAACCAGGTCGTTACTGTAATTAAACATTTTTTCGCGCAACCCCTGTTTCGTTCGGATCTTTCTCGTCTCTCCGCGTATTTACCCTCGAAAGGAATATTTGTACCGGATGGATTATTTCTTCTCCTCGCTCGGCGAATATATTTTCTCGAAATTTCTCGAAACAATCGGTATCGAACGTGTATTTCCCTCTGAGAATTACGATAAATTTTATTTCTCTTTCGCGTTCGTAAGAATATATTTAGAAAGATTATTATCCTGTCTATCTGCGGATGAATTTTTCTATGGTATTTTGCTCAAAGTGCTACAGGATCGCGATTGTTATGGAATTGACAGGGAAAAATTGATAGGGAAATGTTACGGGAATGATAGACGGATTAAACGCAATGGAGAGTTGTTTTGTGCACGCGAGGAAACCGTTGATGGCACAAAGACAACGTTTAATTAAAAATATTCCTGACAAATAAAGCACCGGGAAAGGATACCCTGTAGGAAACCACGAAACCCAGCACACGACCCGTTTGCTGACAATACCAAAGCGATTGATCGGACGTGAGCTTGCTTTGCGATATCGCGAAATGGGATCACTTCGAGTCTGTAGCGAATTCACTGGTAAACAACCGCATCTTTCCAACCATGTTTCTTCGATAATTAAACTAATCGAAAGCTCGAGACTTCGACTACTACCTGTGAGTGTTGGTTTTATATGGGTGAGTACGAATGAGGTTGAATAAGTGAAACACATTTGCGATGATACAAGTATGATATACGGTAGCATAATCTGAGCATCTTGCTTTGAATCGCAAACTAGCTCTTTAGAAAAAGCACAACACTAGTTCCTAGTTTAGCTTTAGGACATATTGAACAATATGACGATTACTAAGTCAGTTACCTGTTATAACTATGAATTCCTATTTTCATCACACAATTTAACAAGATTAGAAAGAAGGAGAGAAATCATTGATATTCTTTTTGTTTATAAAGTGATCAATGGTCTTGAAAATTGTTCTGATATATTAGAAAAATTCTCAATCAATGTTCCAACTTTCTTCATATAGAACATAAAACCGATTTTGCATACTACTCAGGTATTGATAGAATGATTATTAATATTAACAACACTTATCCTACTCTAGATCTATTCAGCCAATCTCTTCACTCTATAAAACAGCTACTATATCGCACCTCTTTGTAGAAAATCTCGTCTCATCTCGTCTGTTTGGATATTTGTATATTTTTATTTTTATTTTTATTTTTCTCTATCATTAATTTTATACCCCACTGTAATAATTTTCTTGTAATTTTTCTAACGGGTTAATCCCGTACAAATAAATAAATAAAAATAATAATATGTGCGAGTGCAGTCTAGTATGAATGACTTTCAATTTTTTGGCAATAGTATCTCTTCGTTTAAAAAGCAGATCTTACTGGTGCTCTCTAACAAACTGATGTATTTTTATTTTTGTTTATACGGTAATGGGTTCTACTACCCGTAAATTATTATTAAATAAATAAATAAATAATTTAAATATTTTTATTTAAATATACCAATGTGTGAACCCTTTGCACTCGAAAGGCAACTTTCAGTCGTCATTTAATGAGAACCTAAAGATCGATGTTAGCTAATATATCAAATTTAAAATTATCCAACGATGCGTGGAATGTCGAAGTAAATAATTCTACGTCTTAATTTGCATACGAATTCTTAAAAATATTGTCAACTTTATGTCAGAAAGTCTTCGAATTACTATTTTTTATTCGTCGAGTGCAAAGGGGTAACTGTTAAAAAACGTAGAAGATATTGGTGTCGATTTCTATCCACACTACCCTGCACATCCATGCATTCAGGAAGCATTCAGACTTCCATCTAACCAAGCTTCAATGAGCGTCTAATTCGTCACGTGCATTGATTCAGGAATTTAAAAATTACCTTCGAAACCTAGCGAGACCGCGCAATAGCGCCTACTCCAGCTGCATAGAGACCACTCTACACCATTTGAGAATGCGACACGAAACACGAAGCAGCTTCAAAACCGACTCTCGAAATAGTTTACACCACGAGACACGACTCCGGAATCCGGACACAGCGCGGAGTCTAGGGCAAGCTCGCATGCCTGACCACCACTCGATCTCCCGATCCCATTCACGTACGTCAGACGAACCGATTCACCAGTCGATCGACAGACACTACAGCCGTAACAGCAAGCCGGAAGCCTGCAAACGAGGCCGTAATAACAAAGTCAGGACGACACACGCGAGGATGCGTTAATTGCTCGAGTCCGAATTCCTTTGCGCGTTTTCCCAATGGGGATGGTCGAACCGGATCGCAAAGCTGATAGCGCGACTGTAGAAGCTTTGCAACAGAGGGTATGTAGCCAGTTGAGGGTAGAACGTCATTAAAACTTGTTAGTCGTCCGCCGGGTCTACGAGGGATTTCAACTAGTCGTGTCTCGACTAGCGAGCTGGCTAGTTCGCGGAAATGCTAATCCCTAGCTGCTTCCTCGCCAAAGTCTTTTTCCGTCTTTGTAGGGGACAGTTTATCCCGCCAAGGAATTTCGAGAACGCGAGAAATTATGAGACGAACTAATTCCGTACGCCAGGGGAGATCCCGTCTTTCGATAATCTCGCGGATCACCTTTTGGTCACACTGGTGGCAACTTGCGTCGTTCCCTCTTAAATCGACGCGGTTAGGTGGAAGCTGCGGTAAGTGGACAGGCTACGAGATAATCTTCGAAGGCCTTTAATATATTTTGCATGAAAGTCACGCAGAGTTTCGGTGGTGAGGTTGATAGTTTGCGTTTAGAGTAAGTCGCCTGTTTACCTATGCCTTAGTTAGGGTCTCAGGGTTATCGGAGTACCTGTTCTGTGGTTTGAAAATAGACATCTGTGAGATACCGCGTAGCATTAGCTAAGATAAAGTATCTCCTTGAGATTTTTAAAAATATTTTATATCATTTCGTACTGAGAATACCGACACATTCCGAACTAATACAAGATATTCGATCTTAAAGGATTGCGAAGCATTATCGCAACTTGTGAAAACCTAGACAACAAACTAACTAGTCTCTGTGTTGCACGTGTGAATAAATCTGCGAGTTGCAGAGTATCAGAAGAATTAGAAGTAATTAGAAAACTACTCTACTACTCTACTGCGTATCTACTACTCAGAAAGTACCTTCATCACGCCTAGACTAGGCTCCTAACAGCTGCAACCATCTCGTCACGAGAGCCCTCTTACTCCCATAATACTTAGCACCTTTTTTCCTAGAATTTTCCAACCTTTCCAGATTTTTTCCTTTTTTTTCTTTCCTTCTCCCTATGAGGGCGACTCACACAGATCGTCCATCTGTCAGAACGTCTCTCAGACTAATCATAGTCCAGGTGAAGCTCGCGAGACGATTCGCGTGCCTGTTTCTCTGCGGTATTGATTTCCAGGCGTAGCGATGGAAGCTTCCTTTATTCGCGGGCAGAAAAGAGAGATCCACGAGGCAACTTCTTGACCGCAAAATTCCAGTTTTACGCCGTTCCCGCGGGTAATCTTTCGGGTTTTAGAGCAGCCTCAGCAACGTCGGCATTAACGAGTATTTACTCCGCGAGGTCGGTACAGCGGTTATTAAAGCTCGGCTGGCGAACCGCTTCGAACGATCTCGAAGAGGCTTTCGACCGGTCGCGAGCTTTCATCCGTGGCCTTCTGCGACGCGTAAATGGATAAAGATCCAGGCGAGGCCTCGCGTGAGAGCCCGTGGGAACTGGAGTGCGATCGACAAAGAAAAGCAAGTGCACTGGATGAAAGCTCCGGCCGAGGATACAGTACGCTAGCGGTGACCATGGGTCTGAGGCACTGGGATCTACTCGTAGAAAAGATACTGCGTGAGAAGATGTCTCGAGATGCTTGCAACTAGAGTATTATACCTTTGAAAGTAAAATATCAACACTGACTGCCAGATTGATCATATATAACCGGCCACGGTTTCTACTGTGACACCATGGTGGCCATTGGTGACCGGAGTGCTTCAACTACTTAAACTACATTGAACAACGTTGAATGAAAATTGACAGTTAGTGCAGTTTGATTATAACTGCTAATTAGAAGGTACTTTGAAATAAGAAGTGCCCCATTGAACAATTAAAAATATTAGAACAAATCTTGCATCTAGCGGTTACACTCTCGTGACGTCCTGAGTGATTTCAGCATGGCAGTGAAAGGGTTAATAGCGAAATATTAATAGAAAGTGAGTACTGAAATTCGACAGACTAATATCGGAGATCGTCACGCGGCTTTTCGTTGACCTAATCGTTAAGTCTCGTCAGAGGTCTCTGCACTTTCTTTGATGGGTTTAAAACGAGGAATGGAATCAGTCCATTTTATCAAAATAGGTAACCATAAGTAGCCCTTTAATCTATCTTTGATCTAAGAAGCTTCCAGATTCAGACCTGCAATTTCCCATTTAATTCTCTCTCAATCTCCCTGGTCAGGGTGACTAACCTGGCGTCGCGAGTCTTGTCGCTCAGATCCACTGACGTCGCGTCTGCCAAATGTCAAGGGAACCAGACGGAATTAACAACGATCTCGATCTTAACCGCTTGGATAATCAACTCAACCACAGAGCACATCGCAGACCTTCTCGAGCTTGCATCCTCGAGTAGCCACGTCTTATTCTGTCACAGTTTAAGCTAACAGAGAATCGTTCGAGACTCTTACAGAAAAATCAAAGCGCGGCGAGATTACACGCAAGGATGAACCTGTCAGCGTGACACGATGCGTCTTCTCCTAATTTCGGATTTAATAACGCGCGCGTCGGAATTTGTAATTTCAACGCTCGCTTGCCGTGCAACGGTGGCACTCCCATGAAAGTTAAATACACGTCAAAGCTTCTCATGGCCGAGGAAAGTTAATCCTCCGTAGCTGGCTGCCGCGCACCTCTCTGCGCCTTTAGCTTCACGCTCGCTTTATACTCGCGCGTCCCCGCCTGTCGCGCTCGCACTTTTGTTCCTCTTTCGTTTGGCGCGCCGTTCCTCGCGACCCGTGAATTCTTTATGCTCCGCGGCGAGACGTGACGCGAGGACACGCATTCTCAGTGGCAGTCGCGACGGGTTCAATTCAGACCGGAAACCACGGACCGACGAACCAATTGTAAGCGATGAAATATTTAAGAACGTGGAAATTGTTTTTCCCTGGGATTTAGCTGATACGTATCCACGCTTCCGCGTCTACGGGGCAGACAACGGGCGCCATTTTGTCGAGTGGTACATGGGAGATCGAGAGTTCACGAATGACTGGCGACTTCTATCGGATGTCATGGGAATTGCCTGTTTAGAGAATCATCGGAGTTCAGAGATCTCGCGAAGACAAGCAACCTAACTTTGCATTGTCTCTAGCAGAGCAAATAGGGATGTTGACTGTTGCTCTCCAGAAGCGAAGCTGCGAAGAGTTTCCAGACTTAAGTCTATACCTCTTTACCGAACTTCCTATCCCCAGCTACTGCGGATGACAAGGATAAATTGTGAAGTCACCTTTAAGGAAGTTTCGTTCTCAAACCTTTTCTCATTGACATGCATCAGGGTCTATCGTCTATCTAGACAGGCTAATGGTACTCTACTTAGGAGGATTATCGTTGGAAATTTTTAATTTGAAAGTCCAAGTGACTGGATGATCACGATACAGGCTTCTCACCTCACAGAACCAGCGTGAAAGCTATTAATCAGGGGCACCGTAGTTTGCTTACCAGCCGAGACTTCTTGCCGACTCCACACGGTCACGTTTCAGTTGTTAGACAACCTATTGTCCCATTCCACCAGCCTAATCACCTACCATTTCTGTTCGTTTGTTCGCCTTGCCAGCGACCTACTCCACTGCTCCACCTTCCCGCTGCCCCCGCCGATTGTCAAAAACACACAGGCTTCTTTCGCTCGTCTGCCAACGCACGCTCCTCTTCCACTCGCCTCAATGGCCCCCACCCCGTTCTTCTCGCCCGACCACGCACGCTTTTATTTCCCTTTCTCGCTGAACCACGCGTCCCTGTCCGACCGCATACGCTGCTACTCTACTGGCGCTCGCCAGCCATGAATCTGGCTCGCCTATCTCATCTATTTCCTTCGCGTCTGTGCTGCTTCCTCGACCATATCGCCACCACGGAGATAAAAAAGGAATCAGGGGGGGAAATAAATTGGCAGCTTACGCGAACGTTAATAAAAAGGAGTCTCGGGTCTCCTTTAATCGCCCAAAGCCTATCTAACTCTGCCCAACCGCCCGGCTCCTTTCACGTCCGACTTAATCACGCGACGTCGTTTATGGCAGCATCTATATGGATCTTACATAAAGAACGTACAGTCTCGTTACGGGTTCTGCTCTCTTTCTGCTCACGAAGCTCGTTTCGTCGGACAGTATCGATAAAGGACCGCCCCTCGCGTCCCAACTTCTTTGCTTAGGAAATAATACGCTTATGTCCCCGTCATTTTATACAAACTGTCGTATCGCACATATTAACCCCACCGTAATATTCTATATTCGTCGCGAGTCGAAATTATGTCCGAAACGAACCATAGATCTCGAACGAACTATACTCTCGCGAAATCCGTCGCAAAAATTTTGTCACGCTTCACAGGGATGCATCTCCCAGTCACCTCTCGGTCAATACTTTCCCGGTGACATCTGAGATCTCGATACATGCATCGAGTTGGATGCAGCAAGCGCGGAAAATTTAAACGCGACGTGAAATTCCACGCGAACTCACGGGTACACGAGTGTAATAGGGCGTACGGTGTGCGAAACGGTGGAAAGGGGAGGGAACTCGAGTTGCCCAAAGGAGAGAGAGCTAATCGAAAAGGATCGGGCGGGATTAGGAATATCTGGCGACGAAAAGGGAAGTACGAAAACGGGGGGGAAAGAAGATCCGTGAGAGGATCCAGACGCTGCGCAGCGACGGATCGGGGTCACGTTCTTTCACCTGAAAGGACGAATTACAGGGGGCGAGCGTACAATGAGACCCGGCGCGAAAAATGAAATTTCACGAGAGAAGTGGAGGCGGGAGGAGAGGCACGGGGGAGGGACGTGCTCGTTATTCAGTGACAGTCGCAGGGAATTTCGAGCGATAACCGAGACTGAATGACAAATCGCGACCAGCCGGCGGATAAAAAGCGCGCGTGATTAATGCAAATGAGCGGTCTTGCAGGAGACGCTTTCGCGAAACTTTCAAAAATGGACGACTTGCTTTCTCGCCCGATGGTGGGTGGTCGTGACGAGGTCTGCGCGAAATGGAATTATACCCGGTAAATGACGGATCCGTGGATCCAGCCGGATGGGGAGCAATATCCAAAATGGCTGACGAAGCGAGGAGATTGAACGATCGAGAGGAACATTCGCGGCGATCTCTAGACCGCAGCGGGAAGAAGGAGAAGAGGAGGAACGAGGAAAAAATTAGTCGAGGCTGGAGGCTCGTCGTCGCGACGAAAATCAGCGAACGCATTAACAGACGTCGTGCCTAGCTCGGCGCGTTTTCCGCTCGGCCTGCCTGGCTGAATGAAGCGAACAGCCTTGAATTTCATTCAGGGCTACGCTCTTGCTGCGTCGAATTCAATACCAGACTTATTGTACCGTCGCACAATGCCCGGAGGATTCGTGCACTCCGTCTGCAGCGTTTCTAACGAACGCTCGAAACGTAGACAGAAAAAGGAAGAGAAAGGGAGAAAAAGCGGGGGAAAAAATGGAGGACGGAAATTGGGGGTGGAGGAGAAGAACCGGGAGTAGACGTGGAAAATAAAATGGACAGGGGGGAGATGAGTTGGGCAGGGGTTGAGGCAGGTCGAAGCGTCGAACAGCGTCGAGATAATCGGTGGTCGGCGACCAATCGACAAATCGGTTAACTCGTCGAGTCACCGGCTCGATCGAGAATTATTTAACTGGCACGCGCTGCCTCGTTACAGCGGAATTGCGGCGAAACGAAATTGCGGTTCACTGTTGTTCCCGGAACACGCTCGATACGCTCGCGTTCCGCGGCGTACGTCGCACCCGTTGCGAGCTTTCGCTGCAAGCGGCGATAATGCTCCGGGCGAGTGATTTATCGCGTTCCCGGAATACTTCTGCTCCACGGATGCACCTTCCGCGGAAGGAAAACCATCGACTCGAACATACTTCCGGTGCTTTCCACGATCCTCGCGTTCGTCGATCGGCATTCGAGCGGGGTGAGTGCGAGTAAGATCGATGACCGTGTTTCGAATGAGAAATCCGGTTGTAGAAAACGCAGAATGGGAAGGAAGATGTAAAATTATCGAAAGCAACGTAGCGAGAACTCGAAAGCTCGATTGGTTGGAAACTCAGCTTTGATCTCTCCTCGCGATGATTCGTGGAGGACAAGGGATTTCCACATAATCCTTGTCAAATTTCTTTCGGGATCAGACTCGAAGCTTTCAAGGATATTCGAAAGCTGATGATGATTCCGTGTATCAAATTTCTCGAGCGAATAGTACAATTATTATCCTCCATTTTGAATATCGATATTTTCTTTTTTTCCTCCAAGACCGATTTTTGCAAGCTCTTTACATCGACTCGGACATACTTCCGCAGCTTTCGACGATCCTCGCGTTCGTCGATCGGGATTCGAGCGGGGGGAGTGCGAGAAAGATCGATGACCGTGTTTCGAATGAGAAATCTGGTTGTAAGAAGCGCGTAACGTTGCAGAATGGGGAGGAAGATGTAAAATTATTGGAAACAACGTAGCGAGACCTCGAAAGCTCGATTGGTTGGAAACTCAGCTTTGATCTTTCCTCGCGATGATTCGTGCAGGACAAGGGATTTCCTCGTAATCCTCGTCGAATTTCTTTGGGGATCAGACTAGAAGCTTTCAGTGATATTCGAAAGCTGATAGTGATTCCGTTTATCAAATTTCTCGAGTGAATAGTACAATTGTCATTCTCTATTTTGGATATCGATATTTTCCTTTTTCCTCCAAGACCGATTTTTGCAAGCTCTCTACGTCAATAGCAATTACGCTCTCGCGATTATGCGTTGATCTCGCTGAATGTTCACGCCTGGCTCATAATCTACCCTGGTCCCATCTCTAGATGCCTTCCGTAATTCTCGAAACACGCGTCGCGAGCTTTAAAGCACGCTCGCGGTTCTTACCTTTTCTTCTCGCCCTTTCATGCAACGCATTCTTCTGACTGAAATTACACCGCGGAATCCCGGTTTCGCTGCTCCACACAAAAAAAGCCGCACACCTCAAGGGTCACTTCAAATCTACAATTTTACGTGCGCGTGATGAAAAACCCCTCGTAATTTTTTCACGAAACCCCTAGTCGCCATTAATTCCTGGCTTCCGCTACCCGGCATTATGCCTTACACGTGGTTCGAGGCTGCAAGTTTCAATTTACTCGTATCATCCGATAAGTCACTTCAGGGCTGGCAAGGTTTAAACCTGGCCACTAGTCAGCATTGAAAATATTACCACCCTCGCCTCTCAATTTCGAGTATCTCGCAGCGCGAGCAAACGGAAACTCGCCTCTTTGCCTTCCATTCAGAGGCGTTCGCGGTGCTCGTCGACACAAGAGAACGAGCCTGGGGAAAAAGGACGGTCAGAGCTATAGGATATATTCGCGAGGGTACGTGCGAGGGTACACGCGACTAGGAACCACCGAAAGCCAGCAGACGCCTGCGCGTCGGTTTGGCTCCCTAGAGTAAGATAGTTACCACTGCGTTCCAGCCGCGGCACCCATCAGCACCCTTGCGTCTACACCTTAAAGACCGACGCATCTGTAATTCGCGACTACTAGGAATTATGAGATGACTAAATCGTGCAGGATTTGACGAAAGAATCGAGTAAATGCCGACTGTCTAGTATATTCCGATGGAAACGAGATGTTAGGATTAGAACTCTTTGATAGCTCTTCATCGGGGTTCTCAATGTGATAATGATTGATAATGAATCAATATATATATATTCAAATTTATTTTCAACCATTATCACATTGACAACCCCCAATGAAAAGCTATCAAAGAGTGCTAATGCATATAAAGTGAGTAATGTCTGCAAGAAAGAATGAGTGGATCAAGTATGTATATTAACATACAACTGTGTACATTAATGT
This sequence comes from Eufriesea mexicana, assembly GCF_001483705.2. Taxonomy (NCBI): domain Eukaryota; kingdom Metazoa; phylum Arthropoda; class Insecta; order Hymenoptera; family Apidae; genus Eufriesea; species Eufriesea mexicana. The sequence goes on along the minus strand of NW_016913324.1, from coordinate 753,431 downwards.
AACGTATGAAAGAAGAGAGGAGAAATGAAAGAGTAGTTGGATAGGTCAGTTGCAATCCAGAATTCATCGAGAGTAAACGTGTGAATGGGTATCGTGCGAAAGAGTAAGTAAAATTAAATATATTTTATTGTCATTTTTACCCTGTGTAATAATATTGTTAAGCTAAGACTGACAGTCGATTCGTGATTACTCCTTCAAGTACTCTGACAATACTCTAGTAATACTCCACATTCGAGTGCAATGTGATTTTAGATTCCTTTTATCACTAAATTAGTCCAATATCACCTCTGAATTATAATAAGACAGCTACTTAAAATATTAGATATAAATTACACTGAATTATGAGCTTCCATGTCGAATAATTCGTTGAGTAGTATTGAGTAATATAGCTGGAATATTTTGGATGAATATCGGTGCGAATGACGAGCGAATCGAGTGATTATTCATGTTAAATTATGTGAGAAACTCGAATGAATTTTTGGAATGCACGTGGGATTTTTTGAACGCGTTGCATGATTATATACTATGTATAAGAGAATAAAAGAAGACTAAAATCCTGAAAGACAGTCGTCCAGAACCCTAAAGAAGAGTGTAAAGAAAGTCTAAAGAAAGACACGTGCAATTATTAATGGCGGCATTACTTTAATTTAATTTTAGCATGTAATAAATATATCTTAAACCTAACACCCTAACACCTTACATGTTAATCCTATTCCCCGCAAAATCCCCTAACACCGCACACCTCTAACTTCTTCAGAGACGAAATGGGGGGAACAGGACGTCCTGGCCTGAATGAAAAATTGATTCAGAATTTTCCAACGCGTTTGGTCCGCGATAGTAGGGCGCGAATTAAGCCAGTAGCCGTCAAACGTATCGATGAAATATGAAGCATCGGCAGATCCTGACGATCTGCTGGGGATGAGGAGCAAAGGATAAATGGATTCGAACGCCAGAGTCGTGTGAAAGAACGTGGCGTGGACGTGGATGGATGGCGTGGAAACGCGGAGGAACGTGTGCCAGGGCAAATGTTCCATGAATTTGCATGAGTCTGCGAATTTTTGTTGCCGGAAACTCTCTTCTCGCGAACCCTGTACTGCAGTAGGGGGACCGAGGAGGATGAATCGGGGTGTTTTGATCAGAGGGACCTGGTCCGGGATACGAGTTGATTCGGGATGTCCATCAACCTGTTGCGAATCGATTTCTCATGGCGTCGGACGTTTTTCTTACACCGTCACCGTAAAATCCCTCTACCTCGAATTCTTCGAACGACCCAGGAAATTTTTTAATTCCACTTACATAACGAAAACAACGAAATTCCGTTCTATTTCCACTTACAATAACCGATAATCGAAATTACTTTTGGTAAATTAAACGTACCCCTGGAAACAGTAGGAAAATTAACAATTAATCGTTAACGAAGAAAATATTTAGGTAATCCATTTTAGGTGAACCAACCCGTGTTCAAATAATAATAGGAAATATGTAGCGCATACCCCATGCACTGATAATAATAATTAAACTCTCAATAGGGGGTACAGATAATCATAATTAAATTTCCTATATCGCGTATAGATAATAATTAAAGAGATACGACGGCAGTATATAATTGCGCATAATAATACGTCCATTTCGATAAACAATAATATTAATTTTACCAGAAACGGTTGCACATTACCGGCAGCTGCGAAAACGAAAATGAGAGAACAATCGCTTTGACTGCTATGTCGGTTCTGCCCCTGAGCAAGGCTCGACTTCCTGTCCCCTCCAATCAGAGTACCGCGGTTACGAGATCGAATCGACCAGCGTTCGAGGATGACCAAGGCAAAGAAAACAGGTTCAAAGGCCGTCGCGTGGATCGAGTCTCATCGATGACAAATGGTTCTTTAATTGCAGCTTCAAAGAGCCACCCCCATTGGCGATTCCGTCGGCGAGGACAGCCTTCAAGGACAATTGGTTATGCAAGCACCAGTGGAGTAGCACAAAGCGAGTTTTTGCAAGACTATGGCTTATTTAGCCTGCTCGATAACAGGATCTCGCTTAAACGATATTTAATATTCATTCGAACCTTCGAGGGGTAGTCGGTCGGTCCGAGCAGAGCGTGCATCAATTACATCGGGGAAAAACGCGAGAGGACCTATCGATTGGCTGCACGACTCCAGGCGAGTACAAAAGAATAAGGAATGTTGAATTTTCCCGAAGGTTAACGAAGAAATGGAATTATCCAGCGCTCTCTTACCCCTTCTATTATAGACACTGCATCGATCTCCGTTTCATCCCCTGTTCCCACTCTTTGTTCCAAGGGGCACGCAACGAAATAGACGCGAGGGGTTCCGGGTAATAGAGGAAACTCGAGCGACGAGGATTCTTATTAACTTCCTAATATGGTAGCGATGAAGAGACACACGGGAATCGGGTAGAAACGGTTTAACTTCGCTGCGAACGGTGGTCCAGAGGAAACAGATTCTCGTATTTTCTCCGCCGTTGTCGGAAGAAAACTGCCGGCCATTTATCGCACTTCCTCAAGATTACTTCCACGCTCGTGACCGTTTGACCCAAGCTTTGGTGCAAGACGTCGCGCGGAATTTAATCTCGGCCGGGGATTACCCCTAGCTGTGGGGCGCGTTATCAATCAGAAAATTATATCTGCCGGAAACACCAGCAGACAATCTTGCCTGCGAATTAATTGGCTACGAATTAATTCCTCGTTCGTCGTAGCCCTGACTAAATCTCAGTCGAGTGATTGTAATACTACACTGTAAACCTAATTTTTTGACATTTATTCCGGGAAAATTACTGGATATTTAACGAGTCGAGAGTTAGAGTCGTCCTAAAACGCAAACCGAACTGCCGGGCACATCAACAAACCATGGGCGTGACACGTGGTGTTTGCATTTAGCCTGGTCGACGTGCCACGAGTCAGACCCGTGATAGTCAGTTTCGACCCAACCGATGTACCACGGGCCAGGCTCGTGATAATCAATTTTGGCCCGAAAACCTGACCACGAGTCTCACACGTGGTTGTAGACCAAAGGATCGTTAGTACGAAAATTTATAGAGTGCGAGTGATATTCCAGGGATAGATAAATAAAGAATAAAGACAGTAATTCCTTTCCAATATTTTTCCTAACTGAAATCAAATTTGATTTATCACCGAGATATACCGGCTTTAAGGTTGCTGAAGAAGCAGCGGGAAATCATAGAACGTACTATCGTTTCGTGGCGAACCGTGAAGCTCTGCAGCCCGAAAATAATTCATTCTCGAGAGCGCTACAGCCAAACCTGGAACACGAGGACCACTATCTTCGAGCACCCTGTAACATCTGTTTCCGATAAAGCGGCCGATCCTGCCGCCATTGTTTCGAAGCCGTTTCCTCCCCGCGTTGGAAGAGAAAAATAGGGAAACCTGGCTGCGGCACTTTCCGCGCTTCAATCCGAGGCTCGATAGCTGGCTGTCGATACGTCGCCGAGTGGAAACATAGTTTTCGACGGAGGAAGCCAGGGTGAAAACAGAGTGCGCGGCCTAAATTCGCAGGGAAGGGGTAAAACCTGTGCCGGGAATCGCAAGCGGGCCAAAGTCTCCGTGGCATCGGTGTCTGTTCGAATTGTTCTTCGTCCTCGAACGTGGAAAATATCGAGAAACGGCTTTCCCCTGGCCATCAACGGCTGGTGATCCAGCGCCTATCCGAGGGGCGAGTTTGTACAGCGGATATGAGGCGCGAGCGTGTGCAATTATACACAGCCGTCGGTGTGCTGGCACGTCGAGCTGCAATATTCGGTAAGATTAACGCGAAATGTTCGCCCGGCGTAGCATGAACCGCAGAAAATTCGTAATAACAGTCGCGCTGGAAAATTGTTTGGCGTGGGTATCGCGCAGGGGGTTGGGGCTACGCGCGATCGAAGATGAGAAAAAGTCGAAGGTCGGAAAGTCGAAGCTTTTTGCTCGTTCCATCGACAAATGGCCATGGCTCGAGATAACATTCGAGGTTTTATCCGCGCGATCTTTCGTCGGTCACCGTGAAAAACAGCGGCACAGACACAGAATGAAGGTTTTATCGCGACCCGTCACGGGTCGGGGTAAAAAGTTAACGAAGGGTAGGAATGTACACGCGATCGTGAAACGTTTGTTACCATTAAGAGATCTTCTCGACTCTCGTGTGTGGCACGTAGGCGATAGAGGGTTCATTCGTATCGCCATGGACGGTAAGAATAGTTGGGGATAGTTCGGGATAGTTTGCACCCCGTGAGTCCCATAGTTTCGCGAGCGAATGGGTTATTTAAACGACGCCGGTGGGTTAGAGAAGCGGTTCGCGAAGTCCCGATGGGGTGGCCATTGTGCCAGGAACGCGAACAAAAATATCACTGTCTGCCTGGAGTCGCGATCGATCCGGCAAACTATTTTAATTAAATCATCGCGAAGCAGCTACAGCGGCGGACTCGCAAATCAAACGATATTATCCTTGGCATGGGCCAACTTTCGCGCCCGCGCTCTCCAATCCGGTAAGGAACTCGCTGTTATATTAAATCGGCAGCCCGGAATCGAACGTGCAATCCCGATAACGGAGAAACGCTCGTAAAAACGTTCTCGACTACGTTACTTTCCGAGAAACTTGCGAAAATTTTATCCCGCGTTTCGCTCACCAGCGCAGATACCGTTACAACTTCGATCTGATTATGTACACGAGCAGATTCTATTTGTCAGATTACCATGGATTTATTCCGACTTGTAACGCGTACGGATACACGCTCGACTCCCGGCCCGACATATTATGCGACCGTTCTACTATCCCAGAAATGTACGATCCCATTCCATTCAGTCGGTCGACGTATAATTCTATTCTATTTGCCTGGTCACGTACGATCCCGTTCTGCTCGTTTACAAATATGAATTTCTGGCTTATCCACGGGCACACCGCCGGCGTTCCTACGCTCACTGTCTAGTCGCACGCGGTTACTTCTCCTGGCTTACATTCTGCGGTCGTACACCGATGGCTGACTACGCAGCCACTCGCTCTACTCGTGCCATCAGCCGCGACCCTCCCGCCCGATATACGCCGGGATAAATGACTCGGGGTACCGAATCTCCGCTGTCGATCTATTTCATAGACACGGTAATTCGATTTTATTCGTCAGACTATGCACGTTCCACGGTGCTTCGCGTTCTGAATGGAAAACAAATGGTAAATACGTTATTCTCTTCGACGATTCAAAGCCCGCATGATTAAATCTCCGGGAATGAGCGATTTTCGGAGCAGTTCCGATTCATTTCGTACCAATCCATTTCGTTCGATACGAAATACACGACGATAAACGATAGATGTCGCTGGAATTCCAGATGACCACAGGTTCCAAGCGAAACGCAGGGGTCTGCATTCTTCGCCCATTCCCTCCCCCTCTCCCGCAAGAGTTAACCGAGAACCACGACAGGTGTAAAACGTAATCGAAGCTCCTAGCCACGAATTTCAAAGAGCCCTTTGTCGGGACTGGGGAACGCTGAATCAACGACACGGAGGTACCTAACCATCCGCGATGCTGGAAAGCGAGGGGCTCAAGAACGCGTGACGGAATAACAAGAAAAGCAACGGAAAATTCCTGATGCGGGTACAACGATATCGACGCCAATAACAATACATAATAATAGCGCAGAGCCAATAACCCTCGTTCTTTCCGAATGACCTACATCCCGGCCGATCTCTCTCGACGTCGATACAACGTAAAATCTGAAGGAGCCTCCTCCTCGGGGCAAGAAGCCCAACGGTTCGCTGCGTTTTTCGAATGCCTTTCAGCGTATTACCGGCCGAGGTCCTCCGGCGATTCCCCGTGGAAACCAGCCCTTTCCGCGCAGCCCTTCCATCGCTCGCGACATCGCCCGCTTCATCCCCGATCGGATCGAACGGCTCGCACCGTGTCGAGTTTCGTTTACCTCCGTGACGACGCCGTGAAACGACACGACGTTCGAGTGTGCGTGCCAGTGGCGCCGCATAACCGACTTCCGCTTCCTTTTTTCGGGGAGACCAGCGACGAAGATACGAGGACAGCCTCCATCGGATTCCTCGCACTCGAGTAGCATCGATGAGTAATTGGCAGGAAGGAGAGATAAATTGGGAATTTGTACTTGGGTGGTAAATGGGAAAGGAATTTGTATAGAGATGCAAGAAAAATGAAGAACGTGGGTAAATAAGCAAATGAGGAATCCGAGAGAGAGGGGTGTCTGCTTCTCGAAGGGTAATTCTTGGCGTGGTTCTGCTGTAGGGAGAGGAAGAATTGACCGATGGGATTGTCGTGGAATTGAAATTCGAACCGGGATCTTCCGATTGCTTCGCTAATTAAGCTGTCTAGAGGTTAAAGCCACTTTTTCCCTTTGAGTCTAGCTCTTTGTGTCGCGGCGAGCGATACCGATTTCGTTGGATTTAATAGCCGAAAAAGTCGTCTCTGGTTTAAGAGGGATGTAATGTTCAGTTTTCGAGTGGAATTATTAATTTCGCTGTTATATTGTGTATATAATGTTATATATTATATTTCGCTAGGGTACCGCGTCATCTAAGCTTTTACGATCACGACGCGACCTGACGGAGAATGAGAAAAGTTGGACGATATTCCCCGGTCCTTTCATGGACACTTCTTTCACTGCCGAGCTATAACGTGCCTCCACTTTCCGCGTTATCGTACGCAAATCACGCAGCGAAGGCTGCGATCCTCTTTGATCCTCGATTCCTCGGCGATCCTCGTGGTAAACTTCTTGGAGGACAGGCGAATTACGACTGGAAGAAAATATTTTCCCCCGAGCTTTCGCGGTGTATCCAGGCACGGATTATCCCCGGACAGCTTCGGCGAGCAAACAACTTATCGTTACCGGGTTAGAAATATCGAGAAGATCCGCGACACCTAGCGTGCACTAGTCTTAATTACAGGTGGAATATCAAGGAATGTTTGTCAAAGCATCTCCAATTAAAAACCACACCTACTTCCCTCTAACGACCATCGTCCTCCATCAGAAAAGCACTACTTATACCCTCGAACACTCGTTAACGACGACTTATCGCCTCGCAATCCCGCCTCTCCGCGTTCAATCCAAGAGCGAGGAAACCTTCCGCCAGCCGTCTCTCCTTACACCTACAAACTCCTAATGATCTCATCTACTCCACTCAGGCTCCGGTACTTTAATCTCGAAGAGGAAAAAACAGGACCACCTTCGCGCCAGCCGCGTAGCGAGACCGAAACCCCATTTATCTGTCTCTCGGGAACTGCCGCAGACTCTCGCACGCGAGATTCGCAACCATAATGGCGGCGACTTGCGCGTAATCGATTCCAACGATCAGTTCGTACACTCTCTCGATGTTCGAGCAAGAGAATGCAGTCGGAGGAGGAAAAGAAACAAGAGAAATCGAACGTCTGGAGGAAGAAAAAGAAATTTGGCAGCGCGTTGACAGCGTATAGCATGCAATCGACTTAAACGATCAATTCGTACACTCTCGAGGTTCGAAGAAGAGAATACAGAGAAAGAGGAAAGAGAAATCGAACGTCTGGACGAGGAAAAAGAAATTTGGCAGCGCGTTGACAGCGTGTGGGGTGTAATCGACTTAAACTATTAATTCGTACACTTCCGAGGTTCGAAGAAGAGATTAAAAGGAAAGAAGAAAGAGAAATGGAACGTTTGGATGAGGAAAAAGAAATTTGGCAGCCCGTTGACAGCGTGTGGGACGCAATCGACTTAAACGATCAGTTCGTACACTCTCTCGAGGTTTGGGCAAGATAATGGAGGGAAAGAAGAAAGAGAAATGGAACGTCTGGAGGAAGAAAAAGAAATTTGGCAGCGCGTTGACAGCGTACAGCATGCAATCGACTTAAACGATCAATTCGTACACTCTCGAGGTTCGAAGAAGAGAATACAGAGAAAGAGGAAAGAGAAATCGAACGTCTGGACGAGGAAAAAGAAATTTGGCAGCGCGTTGACAGCGTGTGAGGCGTAATCGACTTAACCTATTAATTCGTACACTCCCGAGGTTCGAAGAAGAGATTAAAAGGAAAGAAGAAAGAGAAATGGAACGTTTGGATGAGGAAAAAGAAGTTTGACAACGCGTTGACAGCGTGTGGCGCCTAATTGATCCCAACGATCAGTTCGTACACTCTCTCGATGTTCGAGCAAGAGAATGCAGTCGGAGGAGGAAAAGAAACAAGAGAAATCGAACGTCTGGAGGAAGAAAAAGAAATTTGGCAGCGCGTTGACAGCGTATGGCACGTAATCGACTTAAACGATCAGTTCGTACACTCTCTCGAGGTTTGGGCAAGAAAATGGAGGGAAAGAAGAAAGAGTAATGGAACGTCTGGAGGAAGAGAAAGAAATTTGACAGCGCGTTGACAGCGTGTGGGACATAATCGACTTAAACTATTAATTTGTACATTCCTGAGGTTCGAAGAAGAGATTAAAAGGAAAGAAGAAAGAGAAATGGAACGTTTGGATGAGGAAAAAGAAGTTTGACAACGCGTTGACAGCGTGTGGCGCCTAATTGATCCCAACGATCAGTTCGTACACTCTCTCGAGGTTAGAGCAAGAGAATGAAGTCGGAGGAGGGAAAGAAACAAGAGAAATCGAAAGTCTGGAGGAAGAAAAAGAAATTTGGCAGCGCGTTGACAGCGTATGGCACGTAATCGACTTAAACGATCAGTTCGTACACTCTCTCGAGGTTTGGGCAAGAAAATGGAGGGAAAGAAGAAAGAGTAATGGAACGTCTGGAGGAAGAGAAAGAAATTTGACAGCGCGTTGACAGCGTGTGGGACATAATCGACTTAAACTATTAATTTGTACATTCCTGAGGTTCGAAGAAGAGATTAAAAGGAAAGAAGAAAGGGAAATGGAAGGTCTGGAGGAAGAGAAAAAAATTTGGCAGCGCGTTGACAGCGTGTGGCGCGTAATCGACTTAAATGATCAATTCGTCGGCTGCCGGGGCTAAGATGGAAGAATGGAGTGGAAAGGGAGGAAAAAGCAGGAGTAATCGAACGTCTGAAGCAACAATAACGACCGCTGTCGCGTCGGTAGGTAGCAAAGAGGTCGGCGAGGCGATACGCCGGCCGGAGGAAATGACGAGAGACGGAAACCAGGAATTCGGTTCGCTGGCAGCGAACTGGGCGCAGGTGGGTGGAGGAAGGTCGATCCGGGGTTCGAAAACCAGGTCACAGCCAGGTCACTGAGCCACCCTTCCAGCGTGCCGCCTCGACGACAAATAAAACGAACGTCCACGGCCCGATCGCTGGCAAATTAATTAGAAATATCGTCGATCCGCCGATGAAACTCCGTGGAAAGCGTACAGTTCCGATACGTGGCCCTGGACGAGAACAAAGGAAACGTTTTTCGGCCGATTTCGAGCGCTCGTTGTAGGTTCTTACTCGATAGAGTTTGCAGTGAGGGTCGGGCGAGGCGTTATTTAGCAGGGATGTCGATAACGCGTGCGGTCGCTTGATATTTCCAGCGAGAGAGAGAGAGAGAGAGAGGTGGTGAACACGAGGGTGGAAAATGGAAAAATATCGAATTGGAAAGAGGTGGTAAGAGGCAAAATATTCCGAGGGACGATGTTTGGCGAAGGGGTGGCGCTGGGTGAGAGATTGGAATTTTCGGTGGCAGAAATTTCGCACACCGTTCACGTACACGGTGCGTGTTCTCTATAAATTGATTTCTCCGATTGCCGGTTGCGTGTTCTACCCCTATGCGGGCCAATCTTTCGCGTGCAGTCGCGGCTTCCTCGCGATAAAAGCCTCGCGTGGTCTGCTCCCTTAGGAAAGTCTGTGCGAATAAAATTTGGAACGCGGGATGCCTTGATCTCACGCTCGATCGAACGGTGCCGGAACGGTCTCCCATTTATCCTTTGTCAGCGCGTCGTGTTTGCTCGGGCCAGTAAAAACCGTGTTACGGGGATGAAAATGTCATCCGCACGGATGTAATAACGTTCATTTCCGACAAATGTTTCAACGCGATTAAATGCTGGAGGGAGAGGGGTGGGGTCGGCAGGGTATAAAATAACGCGACCATGAATCCTTCGTTCGTTACCGTTACTAATGACGTATCCGCTCGAAACGTCCTCGCTCGTCGCCATTTTTTATCGCCGCGTTTTATGCCACGCTTTCAAACTCTTCTCTCGCGCACCCTTTCGTCGCCGAGCCACCCGTAAAAAGGAACAGCGTCGATATTTTCGCCAGAATTCTTCGAACCAGACTCCATGCCCCCGTCTCCCGCCCCTCCGGCCCCCGGCCGACGTTTAACCGCGGTTAATTAGGCATTTAAACGTAACGAAGTGCGCGCCGATGAAATTGCCACGACTGTCGATGCAGACGATTTTAATCATGCAGAACAAGAGGCGCACCGAAATGCCCCGAGCTTCGGTCATCGTTCGTCCATGACACCGTCGAGAGTTGCCCCCCGCGAGTTCTCCGTTCCCCGTGAAATTTTCACCGCTCCCCCGATGGCATGCATCATTTTCTTATCGCGTGGGCAGGCATTCTAAATTCTATCACACGTAGATAAAGTTGAGCGACCCAGCGGGACGCCGGTTACGATCGCTAAAGGCAAAAATTGATCCGACCGACTTCTCGGCAAGCGGAATCGAGCTTTCGCTCCTGCCAAGGATGTTGACTCGAACGGGTTTCATCGTCAGAGATTTTTATTTACCCTATACTTCCAGTTCGATAAAATCAGCCCACTTTTTTTAACAGCGAGAATACCCAAATGCAACGCAGCCAAATATACGACGCGCGAAGGGTAATAATTAAAGTGATAGGTAATTACCCTCCCGTCCGAATAAAAGTCAACATTGGTCACGTCAAAAGCAGCTGCGTATTTTTCGTATTTGCGAAAATAAAATATCCCACAGTCGTTTCGATATTTCACATATCCTACCGAAATTCTGCATATCGCGAAAAAATTATTTTCGAATTTTCGATCGTGGTAAGCTTCGAGCTTCTAGGTCAACGTTGTAATTAGACAACGATCATTATGTCTCGCGAGTCTTCGCATCTAAGTATCTCTACGTCTTCATCTCGAATAAATAAATTATCTCAAAAAAGTTACTTGGGATAGCCATAAAATTTAGGAAGGGGAAAAATATAGCACGAATGGTACTTTCATAGATGAAAACATGGATTAGATACAGAAATAACTTCGCGAAACCTAGGACAAGATACCGAGACATAGTCGCGAAAATTTTCAGTCAATCAGCTGCGAAAACTGACAGCTGTAGAATTTATTACAGGAAAGGAAATAATATGGCACAAATGGTACTTTCACGCATGAAGACGCAGATAAGATACAGAAGTAAATTCGTGAAACATCGTCTCACTTCATCTCGAATAAATAATTCATCTCATAAACGTAACTCGCGATAACTATAAAATTTAGCAAAGGGAAAAATATGGCACAAAATGGTACTTTCAAGCACGAAGACGCAGATAAGATACAGAAGTAAGTTGGCGAAACGTGTCGACCAATTAGCTGCGAAAACAGACAGCTATAGAATTCAGGAAAGGGATAATGTGGCACGAAATGGTACTTTCACGCACGAAGACGCAGATAAGGTACAGAAGCAAGTTGGCGAAACGTGTCGACCAATTAGCTGCAAAAACAGACTGCAGTTTGCAATTGCGTTAGGACCGAAAATTTGCCGAACTATTGGAAGGTTCCTCGAGCCAGAAAAGCGATCTTCATCGAAGCCGAACCGCCCAGCGTAATTTCACGTCGTTACACAATTGCACAGCCGGTCTGTCCGCGGTGCATCCGCGCGGTGACCTTGTTAAAACGATTTCCCGCAAGTTCGCCGGACGCAGGCTCCGGGGCGACGGTCGTGGAGTTAGGGGTGAGCTGGCCGCTGACCCGGCCTCCCCGCTGGCCCGTTTTTGAATAATTCGCGTGACCCGGCCAGCACTGGGTGCACCCGCACCCGAGGGGAACTCGTCACCGTCGAGAGTTGCCTTCGCCGCGAGTAGTCACGGTCTGTCACGCACAGACAACGAAAAGTGCCATCCTCGCCGCGAATTAATTGCGAACCCGATCGTGGCCGCGAGTTCCATCGGGGTATTTCGAACAAAGGGTCGCGGGGTGCACGTCTTCGCACCTGGGCCGTGGTATCAAATATCATAATCGAGGTGTCAGCGACAGGGTGCACCGGGTCAGAGTAATTTCTGGATACGCGTGCGTTGCAATCCGACGACGCACCAGGTGCGTCGCTCGATACCTGTATTTACGGAACAATCGATGGCGCACCAGGTGCGTCTTGAAATGAAATTTGTGTCAGCCCACACGACGGTAACGCGTTGTCGGGGTGTTAATATTCGGCTAAAATGGCGAGCACTGGTCTGTAAAAACTGGAATTGTAATAATAGCTTGTTGTCGAGTTGGCTGGATTTTAAAATCTCGTAGTTTCGCAAAATGGTGCGCGATGTATGCGCTGCTCGTTTGTTGCATTGATCGATTCCACGCAACAGAACGTAGGGATTTGTTTGAAATACGAGAAGTGAAATATCGTTGGAACGCTTTGACAAAGCGGGGTTGAAAAAGAATTCGAAAGTTTATACCAAATAGAAAGGAAATTATAGTTTTCTTTCTCCGCCCTTAGAATCACTGCTCTGTAATCCAGCTTCCATCATAGAGAAATAAATATCTTCGAAATAAATTCGAATTTCGTCGCTGTTTACTTTTCTAAATATCGTTCGGATTCATCGTGCTTCGCTTCGCTTCTCTTCGCGTTTATGACACGCGCATGACACCGGGTTCGCGTGTCAAAAATTTGCTTTCTGATAACCGGAAAAAAATTCCTCCATCGACCTTATTTACCGTAATAAACGGGAAAACAATTCCGATATCCGTCCGGAGCATAAACGCGTAAATAAAAAAACGTCGAATGGTTAATATGGACGGTAGTGGCGTTTTGATTTATTTATTCGAAGGTTGGTTGCAACGAGGAGGGTTACAACGTCGGTAACGCGACGGACAAGGGGACTATGGCACAAATAAGCGGACGTATCGTACTCGTCGTATAACGAGCAACCGGAAGCTACGACGCCAATAAAAGTTTTACGTTTCTTTCTCGTCTGAATGAAACGGGAACGAAAGCCGAGCGGGCGGAAAAGTGCGCCAGCAGCGTATAAAATAGAGGGAAAAAGTGGCTGCGCAATTTCATTAAAATATAACACAGTCCAGGTAGGAGGATAATTAAAAAGGCTTTCAGGAACTCGCCGGGCGGAAGTTCGCGTGTAAATTTCCACGCGAGCCCGGAACGCCGAATATCGACGCCGAGGAATTATCGGATAGCGGTTCTTCCTTCTCTGTTTCTTCCCTTCGCTAGCAAGGAGACATGAAGACGGCTGGAAGGGAGCCGGAGAAGATACAGGAGCAATTAGGGGCGCAGGGAGCAGCGCGAAAGGAAGTAACCTCGTTGGGAAGAAACAAGACTGGAGAAGATAATTGAGACGCTTTCGTCTGGGAACGTTCGAACCGACAACGTTGGGTAATAAATTTCGTTAAAAAGAAAGTACAGGAAGTGATCGTGGCACGTGCAGGAGATTCGAGACATCGTCCCCGCGAGAAATTTGTTTAGCTGGTAAGAAACCGCTTCCTGGTCACGCTTAAACGCTTTATCGTCCCTTCTCGCGATCCTTTCTGACCTCTGACCTCGATCAAACACCGCGCGACATTCGTACACCCTCGTCACGCCGGTTGCCCTTCCAATAAACGCTTTGACTCGTCGTGGAAAGAAGCAATCGAACGGGATATCCGGCCCAGTGATCGTCGAATTTTATTGCCACCTCGTAGACGTCTGCGGCTAAACCTTTGAGGCTTTATCTCGCCTCTCTGCTATCGGTCGATGCCAGACGAGCTCGGTATCGGGAATATCGGCCGCCATTTGCGCTACATTCGCCGCGCGAGGGCGCCACGTGGACACCGCGAGAGCGCCATCTTGTACCCCCGCGATCGAAACTAATTCGCGAGACGTCTGATGACGAAGAAATCGCGAGACTCGAAATCAACGAGTCTCCGTTACAACCACGGCTCACCGAGACATTAATCTCGACGTCCAAGAGCCTGGCTCGTCTCCCGGAGACGAGGTAAAAGAGAAAAAGGAACGGACGAAACTTTGTTTCTGCTCTAATAGTACCTTCCTCGGCATCTCCGTGGTCTCCCGGCAATTAAGAGCGTCTCGGAAGCGAAAAAAACAGGCGATGGAAGAGACACTGGCTGTTTGTAATTTAATCGAGACGACGATAACGAGCGTACTTCGAAAATTGCGGATAGGGGCAAGGGACGAGAGAGGGGGCCGTTTAACGGCAATTATGAAAAGCCAAGAGCCTCCTTTATTATTCGCGATTCCCTTCGTCGCGAAAGTCTTCGTGTTCCCGCGGAAACTTGTTTCGAACCCCGTGGCTATGCGGAGATTTTCCTCGAGAAACTCGCGTGGTTTTAACGAGCTCGAGACTTTGGGGCCAAGAAATTTTTGGTCCAGTGAAACAACGGGGATGTTGTTAGCTGGGAAGACGAAGTGGCTAGAAAAGACACATCCGCCTAGTTCTCGCGTTCATTTTCCCTCTGTCAGTTCTCCGAGACGACCACCATCTTTGTCCGCCATTTTGTTGTCTGTTATTCGCACGCGGAAACCAGGTAAGTACTTTTAATTGTCATGAAACGTGAATGAGGAAGATATCAGATTTATTGAGTGTGAATGTAGAAAATAGGCATTTGAAGGGTTTTCAGGCTATTCAGCTTTTTGATGGAGGTTTCATTATTCAAATGAATTCGAAATAATTCTCTGTTCATCTGTTTAGGATTTCCAATTTTTTATCGAAGATTAGCCAGAATGTTAGAGTGCACTAGCACTCTTTTGGAAGATCTAGGTGTCCTAGGACGCTGGTAGAAAAAGAAATAAACCGTTGCTCCCTTGACTCTTTTATCAAAAATTAGCTCGAGTGGTATTGTGGAAGGCCTAGGTGTCCATGAGTCCTAGGACGTTGATAGCAAAGGAATAAACTGTGATCCCCTTGACTCGAGCTTTGAATCTTTGGGAATGAGTGAAGAAAATGAACAGTGAATCGAGGATAAAACATTTCCTTGTATAATTACATTAACCTATTAAATTTCGAATGAGACAAGTTTAT
Source organism: Eufriesea mexicana (assembly GCF_001483705.2). Lineage (NCBI taxonomy): Eukaryota > Metazoa > Arthropoda > Insecta > Hymenoptera > Apidae > Eufriesea > Eufriesea mexicana. The sequence continues at coordinate 738,302 of NW_016913324.1, read as the reverse complement.
CGAAGACATCCGATTTTGAGGTTAGGAAACGTACAAAATATACCTCGAATTCTCAATGTTGCCTAGAAAATGTGTACTATTTTCCACTACATTAAGAAAGCAATTATATTAAAAGATCTTCCTCTAGCTCTTGTAAACTCGATTTGGCATAACTCGAAATCCCAATAACCCTGAATCTCTCTCGAGTTCGAGAATCTCGTTGCCCGTATTCCGTGGCTGAATAATTTCGAAGTAGCTATTAGATAGAGAAACTCGGAACTTGGATGTAGTTTCGCTGCACGTGATATAGCATAAAATTCGATTCGTTAATTCTAACGTATTTAATCGTGGTTTTAATTAGCGTCGAAGCAGTCGCAGCCCTCCAGAGACAGAAAATGTTCCTACCCATCCACGGAAGACCAATGAAACGTCTTCCGACACATCAGCTGCGCGAATTAGAACGAGATTGAACCGGGGATTCTAGAGTTACGAATTCATCGTAGAAATTAGCGAGGGGACAAATAGCGAGGATTCCGGCGCGCAGCGTAGCGGCCGGGTTACGTACTAACGCAATTTCGACGGTGCTGTTATACGGGAAAGCAACGAATCGTGTTTCCCGAGGTTGGCGCGTCCCGGCGTGCTCCTAACCTCAACGCGTGCCCTCGCGTGGGCGCGTAGCCCGGAGATGCGAGCTTGGAAAGCTCGGTTAAAGGCGGATAAAAAGCCGGGAATCGCGGCGCGTATTAACGTCGGTGAAAGGAACAAACGAACTGGTTCCATTAACAAACCTCTGTGCCGGGGAATCTCGCGCGAGCGACGATAATGCGCGGCAACATCGAGATCCTTGCCGGCAACGACAATCATCGTTACGGAAAGAGGCGTTCCCCTTTCGCGAGCTTTTTCCCAGCAGCTTCGATATTTAATGGGACAGAAAATCGAGAAAGCCGTTTCGCGGCCTTAACCGCCGCACTCGCGCCCTCTTTTGTGCGCGCGGAAGCCGCGAACCTTCCCCGATATCTGACACACTTCTGCTGGATGCCAGCCACCACCCAGACGTCGCGTTCGCGTATTGTCTTTGTTGTGCACGGACAATAGTCGTGATTTCCCACGTGCCGTGCGCTATCGCCACGCCCGAACTCGATGCGCCAGCAGGTTTCCGTGAAGACCGTGACTCGAGCAAGAAATCTGCGAATGGGATGAGAAACAGGGATTCTGCAACGCTCGTCCGGGACACGGATTTTTCTTCAGCGAATTTCACACCGGGACCAAACTGTTCACAGAGCTAGGGCTACTGTGGCGAACGAGATATTCCAGGCTTAAGATTTTTCACGCTACAGCTTCAGGAGTTAGAAAAGCTCGAGGTCGAAAGAAACTATTTCTCCAAAATCCGACGACGAACGAAGGCCGGCAAAAGTGGAGAATTATCTTAGACCCACCCGAAAACGGAGCTTCGCTTTCACCTTGTGCTGCCAAAGTTAAAGTTATCGCGAATTCGCAGCGAAAGTAGATCTTTTGGACTGACCTTGATATTCGAAGGTCAAAGCTTTCGCAAGCTCCCCAATAAAAGCGAGAGTTCGGTGTAACCTTGAGCCTACAAGGTCACGGCTTTCGCGATCTCGATAGCTGTGCTTTCTGTTTGTCCTTCAGTGTCCAAGGTTAGAGCTTGCGGTTTGTACCAGGTGCTTCTGCTTGCAAAGGTACCTGTACTTTGCACAAGCTCTCCGAGAAAATATATATTTCGAAAAAGCTCGAAGCTTTTTCTTCCTTCTCGCGAATTTTATTATTTTCTCCCCAACTGTCAACACTCCATGTTTAAGTGATCTTTCGGAATTATACTCGTACGTTCTTTCCTAAAATTTATTTTGTCGTCATATACCCGAAAATGTTCTCGCTGTTCATAACCGTGTCGACCTTTTCGTCTTCGGTTCCCAGCGAAATTTCAATCCTGTTAGGTACACTTGGGAATCGTTTCAGCGATGTACACGCCGTGCGTGATCCCATCGCGTCGAACACGATACTCGAATTTCGAGCACACGCTACCGTTTCTCACGCCCGTTCCTTTTTCCCCCCCGCTTTTCCACGATATTTCCGAGCACGTTGTACCAAAAGAATTCGACCTCGCGCGAATAAACGGACGCCGAGAGACAGCCACATCCTTGCTCGCTCACCGGTCCAGGCCTCGGACAAAAGGATCCGTCCAGCGGATCCTGGCCCTCACAGTCTCGTCGAGGAAGCCGAACGTTCAAGGCTGTCGACATCCCCTAACCTAGCCTGCAAGATTTTAATTGCAAGATACCCCCCGCTGTACGAAATTATCGCCGTTGCCAGCGAGGGGGACACACTGTTTATAAACTGCGGCTATTAAAAGTTTCAGGACGGGGCTGGCATATCGTAACACTTTATTAATCATCGGCCGCCATCCACCCACATCCTTCTCGCGCGACGGCCTCAGCCACCCTCGAACCGGAGGAAACTCTAAATCGGGCCGCGAAAGTTTAACCGCCTGCACAAAAGCCGAGACTCGAGTCTACGATCAGCGGCGAACGATTCGCGTGGAACGAGTCGTCTGCGAGTTGCACGAATCGCTATAAATATCGGAACTTTCCCGCCGCTGACAAACAAGATCACGCGGCGCGCCGCCGGAAGCGGCCCCGGCACGCTCTGCCGGTTACTTATCAGGAATAATTGCCGATGAAGCGACAAATTGGGCGTGTTCCATCGCTCAGAAGATACCAAACCGTCTGAAAAGTTTAATGGAACGTGAACACGGCAGTGGCTCTCGCGAAAGAGATAAAACGCAGCGGGAGAGACAGAGAGGCAGCACCCCGGTGGTGGATACACGAAGAATCGAACGATTCGATTTAATCACCCCCCTGTCCCCGTGTCCCCATGGTGCGTCTTTCGCGCTTTTATTCCGGGATTTATTCAGATGCACGACCCGCCGCGTTATTTCCCTCGCATCCCCCATTTTGTCCTCTCCAACCACCTCGTTTTATCCCTATCTGTCCCTCTCTCTCCCGCACCCTGGGTCTCCGCGAATGCACGAAGCGTGGGGTAATTAGTAGCTACCACCGAGCCACTTCCACGACCTACTTTGTGCTCCCGAAAAGATAAATAAATAAGAGCTTCCTGCCTCCTTCTTTCCTTCCGTCCTTCTCTCTTGATAACTGGGACGGAGCAATTAACGTATCGGCAGGCCGGATATCGAATTAAGCGGCACGAACCGGAGGTGAAACGATCATTGTGACGCGAGGCTTCGGGAATTCCGCCGCGACCCGCTCCGCGGTTAAACAATCGCTCGTTCCGTGGCCCGAACGAAAGCCACCCTTCGAAAATTCTGCACTCGGAGAATTTATTGTGTAGCGTGAAATCGTTCCGCGGGGGCGGGTCCGTCGACTGCCCCGAATTCCCCGAAATCTGACACGAACTCGAATACTCTACGACATTGTCGAGAAAGAAATTTCGCGGTATGCAAACGAAATGGATTAACGACGTAAACACTGCCACCGATACCTACTCTAGAGGGGGACTTAAGTGAAAAAGTAAACGAAAAAGTGAACGAAAAAGTAGAGGGGAATATAAAGGACGGGGAGAATGGCGGCAGGGGGTAGAATAAACAATTAAGCAGGCGTTGCTTTAATACCTGGGAGAAAATGGACGACGCGCGGAAGCGAGGGTGAAGGCGCCTCTAAGATATCGTCCGCGTAGATGCATTAATTAAAATTCCACCCCGCCGCCCACCGCCCACCCCTGCGCGCCGGCGAACCATGCAGACTCCGAACCCTCCGGGAGATCGAGTCCAATTCTCTTAAAAGGACCACCCGCTGCTTTATGATCCTTCGTCCTGTTTTTCTTATTCCATCGCCCTTGCCCTTTTATCTCGCGTACGCGTTCACCGTCTCGCTTCGAATACGCGTATTATTTACCCGAAGCCGAGCGTGCCTGCCCGTTTCAATTTTATCTCCACCCCGATATACCTCTCTACCGGATTTATCCCATTTTTTCGACTACGTCCCCTTAGCTGGTCACCGATTTAAACGGTCCTCTACGAATGCAAAAGAAAAAGAAAACGGTCTTTGAAAATATTTCGCGAAGAAACTCTATTGACAGTTTTTGACAGATGATTGCCCGTATTTTGTTTATAAGGAAATAGCTGCAGAAGAAAATTGATTTTTCTTTACACGAATTTGTAGGAAATCGTGGCAGAAATTAGTCTCCGTGACTATTTTTCTTTAGAAAAATAATTTATCCGACGAACACTGGCTCGACATAATTTTCAACCATACCGAGTACCTGCTCCGATATGCTTCTCTATCTGATTTATTCAATTTTTTCGCCTACGTAGCCTTAGCTGGTCACCGATTTAAACGGTTCTCTACGAATCCGAAAGAAAAAGAAGACGGTCTTTGAAAATATTTCGCGAAGAAACTCTATTGACAGTTTTTGACAGAAGATTGCCCGTGTCTTATTTATATGGAAATATCTGCAGAAGAAAATCAATTTTTCTTTACACGAATTTGTAGGAAATTGCATTTAGGGGTGAAATCGTGGCAGAAATTAGTCTCCTTGATTATTTTCATTCAGAAAAACAATTTATGCAACGAATACAGGTTTGACAGAATTTCCAACGACACCGAGTACATTCCCCCCGCGAATTTCACTCGATATGGGTACATCAAGCGCAAAGTATCCAGGAAACATGCTATCTCGTGCAGGGTGCAAAAGCTTTTGCAAATTTCCGAAAGCCTGTCAGGTTTTTCCTCCCACCCCCATCGCTTTTTATCCAATTCCCCTCCCCTCTTTGGTTATCACGCGCACACACCTAATTCCCCGTTACACACGCCCGGCAATTTGCTACTTAATCAAACGCCGGCTAAAAAGGCCGCCTAATTAGACAAGCAGAAGGGCCGCATTTACTTCGACACGTGTATCGAACTAGGCCATCGCGAGGGTACCCGAGGTCGCTGAAAACTTTCGGATTGTAACTTTCCTTGCCGGCTCGGTTCTCTGATAATTAAATTCCGTACGACTTACGTGACTACGAGACCCGATGAAATTTTCAAGAACCGAACGACCCCCGCAGCACCGCCGATTCAGCCCCCCTAGCCGCCCTCAGGTTCGCGCCGCCTCAATTATCGCGGGCTCTGTGTATCGTCCAAGGACCACGGCACGTTACATCGCAGAGCGTGTCGGGATTTCAGCAGCGAAATCCTTGCCAATGCATTTTACCTCGTATTTAAGTATCATAATTTCCGTTTAGTCCATTCTCGTGGACCAAAAGCACCAGCTACGTATGCTTTCGTGAATATATTTGACAGAATTCTGCCATTCATCCCTGTCAATTTATTTATTTCTCTATTAATTTTATGCACGTTTCCTATTTCGCGTGCGTCATCGAATCGTTGAATATTTTTCTGTGACATCTTTTCGCGAATTTAAAGAATACGAGGCACGCTTTGACTATACTTCTTTCGCTGAATTTAAACGTAGAAACGTGTATAAAATATTAACTAATTGACAGAGTGTAGGCAAGAAGAACTGACATATTGACAGGCAGCAGTTTTTACGTAAGCACCAAGGTTTGATACATATTATAGATAGTAAAAGGGCTAATTTGCTAATTTCTATGTCGGTGGATGGGAAACGTAGTTTCAGTTTTTCCGGATAAATTTTCCAACGAAACTATCTTTTAAATTTTGTTAGGGATAAAGGGCGCGCGAATGTAGGGGTTCCAGGGAAAATTCGGGGGATCGATCGTTGTCCAAACATTCCTTGTAAGCTGTCCTCGGCTTTACACGAAGGCAAACACGTGGTATCAACGTGACGTAAACACGGAGACGTGAATACAGCGTGACTATTAAGCTTCATTTTCACTGACAGAATCGTGTCGGGACCGTGCATCGTGCGAGAATGCGAGTGTATTAATTCGCGTTTGATGTTCGTTCAGCCGTCAATTTTAATTTCCACGACGTCACTGTCAGCTGTTCTGGTCCTCGAGCTTTGCACTGTCAACTCGGTCGAAACAACGACATCGTGCTCAAAAACGAGGTACGTCGATCGGGCAGGATCGAAGGTGTACGAAGACCACGGGGTGGAACCTAATAAGTCACGTCCCTGATATCTGTGGGGGACAAATTTTTAAGTTCAACACGTCGACGGTCGAACCCGCGTCACCGAAACTTTTATTTGATTTTCGGATTAAACTTCTGGGTTTGTCATCCCCTTCGACTCTTCCGAAATATCGATTGTCGTGACATTAACTGTATCGTTCAACTTTTCCATAAATTCTTGCCCCTTTTAACCGTTTTCGCTAGGGCGAAATACGACATTTTATTATATCAAGCATCAAGTATCGCAAAACTCTGCCAACGTTTCTTCGTATATATTTCGTGCTTTTTTAAGAACGACGTACGATCTCCGATTTCTCATCACGTGATCGATATTTCGAATAGATATAAGTGTCCCTGATGAATCGAGATTAAATCGGGTGTCTGTGTATTCGCATGACAGATTTTGAATCACTCGTTTAGACAACGTTAGCAGTCAGGGGGACCATACAGTGAGGAACATCGTTCTCAAAGGGTGAATTTTTAAAAGGAATTCCAAGATTGGCATGATAATGAACGTAACTCTAGAAAATTTATTAATTTTGCAATATTTTTCCCATTATATTTTCCTCTTTGAGAGAAAAGAGTCGCGAAAGGGAGACCAAGAGTTAATCGAAGAGGAACTGTATCTACGAGGAAAGCCTGGACAACGTACGAGGTCCGCCATTCGTAAACTGGCAGTATTTGACAGAAACTTGGGTGTAATATACGAGTATTAGGGAAAAACTGAGAAGAACGGAGCGAGAATTTTTCTTTTGAGCAAAGTTTGACATCGCGAGAGTCGTTGGACTCGACTCCAGTGCCATTAGAGTTTCCCGACTGCTGTTAGGGTTGTTTCTACATCGTGGATCGTTCCCACGTTGAATCGAATTACAGCAATCTCGTATCTCGTGAATTATCTACACCCAATCGCCGCAAAGCCGTGCAATAAATTATTTCATGCACACGCAATATGGAAGTAATATTACAAAAGCTTTGGAAAATTAATTTAGAAGAAAAGCAGAGAAGCGAGGCAAATTCAATCCGATCACGCGCTATGACAACTTTAGTCTGCTCAATCACCATCGGAAACCCCACGTCGAAATCAATTTTCCAGCTGACACGCGAGGAACGAAACATCTTGCGTTTCTCGCGAATTTCGCTGACACACTTTTCCCATTTCGTTTAAAATTCCCGCCTTCCCACCCCTGTCGCGGATATCGTCGTTTAAACTACTCTCTACTCCGGCGTACACTTGCTTCGACATCCGAGTTACCTCGCACGGAACAAATTCGATTCTTGCCGGGAAAATAAAGTCACCTAAAAGTATTCTCAATTTTCTAAATTGCTTCCATCGCCTGCCGCTCGTAATTCGCCACTTATTAAACCGCGTACGTGCGAAACTGAAGAAACTCGCCCTGAGACGCAAATTAACCGAGATCCCGCCCTAATCCGATCTTGATCGAATTAATATCAAACATCCAAGGCGAAACAATTTCTAATTTTTATATCCTCGCGAAGCTGAGCCAAATTAGGTCCAGCTTAACTACCGAGAATTTGATTTATATTCGCTTCTATTTCTCCCTCCCTCCTTCATTTTATTTTATACTATTTGCAGTTTAAACCGGGTTAAGTCCGAGCTAGGCTACCTTAGACCGAAAAAAACAGGTTAAATCGAGCGCAGGAAGCGAGGTATTCCTTTTCATTACACGATCCTCCGCCGCGAGCCTACCAGCCTCTCCTCGTAATTCATCGGACGAGCCGCGCTTAATGCATTCGAAAGACTTGCTCGCGGAAAAATATAACCGCGGTGAATCCCCGGGAGAGTGGAATTAAGCCGAGGAAAACACATTATGCCGCGAAAATATTCCGTATATTCCAACGATCCATGGAAATTCCAGCGCGCGCGTTTCCAGGTCGCCGGACGGGGAAAATCGACGGGAAGATCGCGCGATCCCCGGGATCGAGGCTCGATCCGCGGCTTCCGTCATTTTGCCTCAAAACCGACCGACGTTTCCCTACTCGAGGAGCAAGTTCAACCCCTTCGCTGCGAGCGAGGTTCGTTTAAAAGATTAATAGACGTGGATGCAAATACCGATTCGCTGGGAAGGCAAGTTTTCTCCTCGCTTTTACCGATCGTTCGTTAAATGCATATTTGATAGGTCCGCCGTGTGACGGGGCGCACGCGATCTCTTCATCGATCGAATCAACGCAAATCCCTGCAGCGAGAGGCAGAAGCCGGCTAAAAGAGCGGAAAGCCATTGAAGCGTAACGAAAAATTCGCTGAAACTTTGGCAGCAACTCGCACAGACGTACGTACTCGCGGCAGCACAATGTCGCCATTTTCCCGGCAGCGGGACAAAGCACGGGACCAGACGGGTTTCCGTAAATTCCAACCCTCGGCCCGATTCGGACACGTAAACCGCGAAACAATGGACGGAACTAATAACCGTGAACCGGTTCGCAATGGCGGGACACGAGAAAACGGGTGGCTTCGATCGACCGTTCGAGAGAGAAGCCCCGTCGTCGTTCGTCGACGCGGGACATCGGTGACCGTCGCGAGCTTCCGGCCGAAATTGAAATTGTTCCCGATGAAACCCCCCCGTCCCCCTCGTTCCACGGACAAGAACTCGGAATCGAGCCTAACTAACTTCAGCGACGCTCGAGCTCGCGGCGAAACGAAATGAAACGACCAGGAGGCGAGGTAGAAATTGCTCTTTTCCACCGATCATCCCCCAGAGGCGGTGCACCCCTTCTCGCCCCGTTCCGCCAGTCTCGCCGACCTTTGCAACGCGTCTCGAGCCGGCACCAAGCGACGTGATTAATTACGATATCGCTTTTTAGCCGCGGTTCCCTGGCCCCGTCCTCTCGATTGCCACTTCGCCTCTATCCTGTCCGCTTCGAAATCGCGACGCCGGCTTCCATTACCCGCCGCTGCCTTTCGCACTAATCAGTCCCACCGACTAATCCGCTCCTGTCCGCGTGGCTGAACCACGCCCCGCGTCGCGACTCTCGACAGGGTAGACGACTCGCTGCGACGAGCTCGAATATGGATTCGAGGGGTGGTTTCTTCCCCGCTCGCGTGCACGCGGCTGATCCGAGCATCGTCGAGATATCGGGGACCAAAGGTGAATCGAGCGCGATTTTTCTAGCAATCTGCCTTTTAATTTCGCCAAGCTTCTAACGGGGGTGCGATACAGGGGGTGGCAGACGAGGCGGAGAAGAATTCCAGAGAAAGACCGATAATTAAACGATCTCGATGGAGGCGCGAGGACCGATCGAAGCACTCGGGAAACGTTTTCAATTATGCTTCTCGCTGGGAACGACGTCTGGCTCGAAATGACGCGGAGCGGAAACGGGCCAGGCCTCGAAAGCTGGGAAATATGTCGTCTAGCCGCGGGTAAAAGTTTCCTCCGCCTCGGCTGCCGATTCCCTACCCCCTTTCACTCCACTCCGCGCGCCCCATCGCGCGGTATTAACCCGCGTGCCCTCCCAAGGATTAATTAGAATCGCGGAAAATGGCGGGAACCGCGTTCCCCGCTGGCGTTCTCCGGGAAATTCGAGATCTAGGCCAAGAGGAACTTCCGACTTCCGAATTATGAATATTTCAATCCGCCCCCGCGAGTCAGCAACGTACTCGCGACTCGCGTCGACGGAAGTTGCGATGTTTCGCGGACGCTGAGAAGGGGGCTCGAGGGAAAAACAGCTGCCTCCGGCGACGCCGGATGGGACGTGAACGAACTTGCAAGTCGAGCTTTGTACACGCGCGCGTAACGTACTCGGGGAAATAATCGGAAGCGGGGATGCAACGTTCGAGGAGGAAAATCGTGCTGCACTGGTCTCCGTGCTCGCGGAACGGGCGACGATGAATTATGGAAACTTGGGAGAACCGTGCGTCTGTATCGCGGGCGTCGATGAACGGCGTTTCGATCGATCCTCTCGCGAGAGGAAAACTCGACGCGTCTCCGGATGGTCGATTTATAAATCACGACAGGGGACCGAGAGCCTCGCGTGGGCCAATTACCCGCCGCGCGAATAAATGATTTTTAATCGATTCGAAACGCTGGCACGGGGTTGGAGAAAAGACGCGGAAATTAATTTCCCTCCAAAACTACACTGCTCGTCATCCGCTCTCCCTCTCTCTCTCTCTTTCAGCCACGTCGAAGCTGCTTAAACCGATTAAACGAGTCTCGGAGAAGATAGAGACGAGATCGGAGATGCGACGCGATTATTCACAGGGCTAATTTGAATTTCGCGACGAGCACTGGAGTACCTGGAGCAACGAAGTCGTGACGATGGTTGGAGCAAGCAACGGACACACTATGCACGAGCACGCGGAGCGCGGCCGTCAAAACAAACCATCTAACGAGCTTACGATCTAAGGATCTACCTTGCGATCGTGGCAGGCCTCTCCGAGCGGGAACATCGAACGCGTGCGATCCACTTGCTTCACTCCCTCTCTCTCTCTCTCTCCGTTTCCCTTTCCCTCGCTTGGAACCTCGTTTTACCCCTCAGACGGACGAAACCACGGACGTGTTGCGAGGCTGCGCTGGCACGTGAACACCACGGCCGAATGGCGCGACTGAACTCGCCTGAACCGTGTCGGAGCTTGACTCAACCGAGGCTTTCGGGCCGGCGCTCTCGTTCATTCGGTGGGGGTGGTCGGTGCGCCGGGGTCGAGGGGGCAGCGCGCGGAAGGGTTAGAGGGTGGAAGAGAGAAGACAGCGGGGAGCGCGAAACGCGAGCAAACGGACGAAGAGAGAGCGAAATGGCGAGAATGAAACCGCGACTTAAGGCAGAGGGTTCGAACGGATAAAGGGAAGAAGTGGAGGGCGCGTGATAAGGCGATACGAGGTGCGTGGGTTCGGGAAATGAATGGAACAGACCTAACGTGGGTTTAGATGGAACGATATGGTACGCGAAACATTGGGAACTTCCTCGTGGATGAAGCTAAGGCTAGCACGCGTAGTAAAATAAGGAAAAATGTGACGATGGAGGTGGCTGCCAGGGTGCAGAATAATATAAAAGAATAGACACCGCGAAGGGGTATTTTTCAAGCGGTTGGCGAGGTCAGGGGTAGGTGAGAGCGAGCACGTTGAAGTGTAAGGGAAACAAAAGCGGAAAGGTTAAAGGAACGGCAGGATCGATGGATTTGGGATGGGAGAAGGAGATCGATGAGCGGAAAGTGGACACAGCACGGTGTGTGTACGATTTAGCAACCGATGGAATCGCCGCGACGCCTGAAGCCTCGGCTTATGAAGTTCCACGACGCGGCGCGATGCGTCGAGCATGATCGCAGTTGCGGGAACACCTGTGCCGGTTATCGATCCGTGATGTATCGCTGCAGCGGCTTTCGTGAATATTTCACGATTTATAATGCCTCGCGCGCGTATTTGTCATCTCGAATCGCTCCCGCGCGCTCGCTGCCGCGTATCGATGTTAATTCGGAAATGAAAGTACGAAAAGCTCGGAATAGTTTGATGTAACCGGGATGCCACATTTATTCGGAGCTTTCTAGGTGCATTAGGACCACGCTGCTCCCAGTTCTGACAGCGGACATTTGTATTCGGCTTGAGCGATGATCCCTCCGTAAGCCATGCGGCGTGTACGTCGCTGTACATGGAAACTGCATATGGCGAGACGGAGGGTACTCGGCTTTATACTCGCGCGAAAAATTAACGGGAAATTCCGGTCTCCGTGATTTAAGCCTCGCCCTTCGCCCTTCGGGGAACAAAGAACCCCCGAATGTCTGATCCCTGCCGAAGTTTCGCGACGTATTTTGACACTGCGCGGATCAAACACGGCTGGAACACGACGTTCCGCTGATGTCAAACGAAATTTCCACGATAGAATCGATAGAAAAGTTTCGATGTCAACGCGTCAAGTTTGACATGAACTTCGAACGTTAGACGTTCGGAAGAAGGGAGCGCCGAAGAGGGTGGGTAAAAATGAAGCGGGTAATCGAGACAGAATTCCTTCAATTAGCTAATTTCATTAGACAAATTATAGAGGTGTATACCCGATCGATACGAAATCAAACGTTGGTAAAGAACCCGAAGCCAGCCTATCGTCAAGTTTCCCTGGCCTCTAATAAAGAAATCCGATTGACAGTATCTTGGCTCCAATCGACACGTACACGCTTTAATTCCGTATATTACACTCTGGAATATTTTTTCGTTCACTGTGCTGCATGAAAAGCTGAAAATACCGAAAAAGACGAAGATAATCTCCGTCCCTCCGCAATTAAATTCACCCAGACGCAAGAAAAACGGTGGAAATAAAACACGAGCAAACCGAACGGTGTACCCCGCAAAGATATTCATCTGGCGGGTCGCGAGCTCCGGATTAAAATCGACAATTTTCATCTCCAGACTTGCTTTAAAGCGAGAGAGAAAGAACTACGCTGAGATCAGCGTCGCGATCTAACCCAAATAAACGTGGTCTCTCGTCAAGCCCTGTTCGCTGTCAAAAATCTCAAAGGCCGCCGATTCCCCGGCGATAATAGAGCTCCGAAGGGGCTCAGAGACGACAGAGCCCGACGTGATCGGGGCGGGAAGAAAGGGAGCCGAACGCTTAAGCGGCCGATTGATTAAAGCCCTGCGAACACTCGGCCCGTGTGAATTTTTAATGAGAGAAGCTGAGGGAGTCTGAACGAGCTCCGGTCGACTTCCGAGTAGCGCGATCGGCTTTCAAGATGATACTTGCAGACCTCTAGACGGAACTGGGGGTCGGCGCAGAGGGAGGTGGAGAGGAACGCAAGGGTGCTCCAGACCCTTTGTTCGCGATGAATGCTCGACCCTCGAACAGGTAGGTAGCTCGCGACCCCGTGAATCTTCCTTCGATTAGGAGGCTTCGCGGTCGAAACCACCCCTGCAAAATTTCCGACTCGCGAGCGGAAATTTTCCCACCCAACGGGGCGACAGAACCGGGTGTGCCCCGATAAATGACATCGGTTGCAAGACGGTGATTCTTGACAGTTCTTGACAGAGGCTTGGACTCGATGGGACAAATTTATGACCGGGAAAATTGGCAGCCGAGCGGAATTTATATGAAGACCGTAAATTCATAAAGGGGGATGGATGTGCCAGCGACTGAATTTTGGAATTCCAAGTTTATATGGCTGACGAACATGAAATCGATAAAGGGGGTGAGTTTCGCGCCAACTCTTGGAATTTCACGCTATTAATAAAGCTGTTCGATTGTAATCGTTCAGCTCATTCCCGGTTTTATGACCATCTTCCCGCAACGTGCCAGGTGACCACGTACCCTCTGTCACGTCAGAGTCTCGAGCACCCTGTCAAAACACTCTTCTTTCACACCTCTGACACTCTGTATCAAGTATCTACGAGCTCGTTACCCTGTTTCGCCCCAAAGTCCATCCCCAAAGTTCATCAGCAGGCAAGACACCGTGCCACTGAGACACGTCTGACCCAAGTACCTTCGCGCAAGTTAAATGAACCTGCATCTTTATCCTCTAACGTCCAATCAGACTCGTGTAATATATCAACGGAAATTCAGAGGTTCGTCCTATCACCTATATCGTGTAGCCATTTTTGACACGATCCCTCTTCGAGATAAATGCGACTGTAGCGAACCCGAGAAACGTGAAATTACCTCGAGACTTCGCCAGCAGACCGTCACATATTTTTCATTCTCGCGTCTATCCACCAAACGCTCTCCGCTCGCTCCACGAAAATACCATCGTCTCCTCGCGTCGTAACGCTTGTCGAGTGCTTTCTCTCGCGTTCTTTGCCCAGGAAGGGACCACCGGCGTGTGACGAAAGTACAGAGACGCGTTAAAGATTTTCACGCGTTCGATTTTCCCCGGCGAGGGCTAACGTTACTGTCAATCACCGAAGACGAGAGCAAAGGGCCCGGCGCACGCGACGGTTAAGCAGTGGCGCGGAAAAAGATGTTTTCGCAGAGGCGGCGATCACCCGGAAAATTCGTCGCGGAGGATCATGCGTGCGGATAGCAGCCACCCTGATGCGAGAACGCGTACGTCAATAATTTAGCGCAATCGTGATAATTCGGCTAAAATGCAATTCCCATGCTGACAATCCGCCGGATCTCGTCCTCGTCGCGTTATAAATTTCCGTTTCCGATATTACCGGCCACCCCTGCAAACCCCCTCGCTAATATACGACGCCCTGTCAAAAGTCCCAGCCGAACTTCTTCGCGCCGATAAATCCCCGGAAAATTCCCGAGCTGTCGGAAACAAGCAACCGTTAATCACGAAACATCGCGAATTCCTCAAAATTGCCTTTCAACGTTCTACCTGACGCGTTTTGTCAGGAGCAGCCAGAGTTTCGCTATTCTTCTCGCGCCAATTCCTCTACCGTTCCTCTACTATTTCTCTACAATTTGCCCAGCTTCCGAGAACGATCGCGAATCGATCAGCGAGCGTATTTACCCAACGTTCAGCTCCGAGCTGCGAACAAAGGTCGGACGAAATTCTTTTGCAACATCCAGACGCGACGGAACGAGGCGCGGCTCCCCGACGCGGAAACAAATGCAGCAGTCGTTGCTTAATCACCGTCCACAATCGATATCGCTGAAGATCAAAGTGCGAGCAGCCAGACATCTCCGCCTCTGCCCCGCCATTTACCCCGGCCTCTTCAACCCCCGGTGAAGAGCGCACGAAGCTCGGGCTAGTCACACATCGACGCGAAGCCGCGATGAAAGGGAATAAAAAGCGGAATGGAGTGTGCGGAACGATCTCGATCGTTCTCTCGAAACTCGACTAGCCGCGTTTCGCGAGCCACCTGCTCGATTACCCTCGGAATTAATGTATGAATTGGGTACACACGGGATCGTTCGGTGTCCGCGCGCCTCGCCCCTGGCCGCGTTGCCCTATATTTCCAGCCTCTCGAACATCGGCCCATTGACCTTTTCGCGGCGGCGAGAGAGGGTGGAGCCGAGGGAAATTCGCGGACCTCGCGAAACGACGAAAGAAAGTGGTTCGCGCGACGATAAAGCCGCGCGACCCCGGGATCGATGGGGTCGTATTAATTATAACAGGGCCGGAGAGCTCTTGGTACCGCGGCCCTTCCGGCCACTCCACCGCCCCTTCCCTTTTCTCTTTCAGCGTACGCCACTGAGACGAAATTCGCCACGACGGCGGAAAAAATGTTGCACAGGGAAGTACTCGTCGCTGGAGCACACACGACCGAGAGTGTCTTCATCCAGGCACACCTACTCCACCCCCGTGTGCCGTGTGCGTGGCAGAGGGGTTGAAAAGAGGCTTTCCCTGTCTCTGGTCGTCGGTGGCGCGAGTCGAGAACCGAGTATCAGCGAATTCGAAGCCCTGTCTTCCTTTTCGCGGGGGTTTGGGTCACCAAGCTTTCCCAACCTCGACTTCCCTCCGATAAGGGATCATACTATAGTCCGTTTCGATGACTCCTATTATTCCTTATTATCCTATCCCAACGCTATAATCTATCACTACCGAACCGAAAAGGTCCGTGAAAATTCGATTATTTAAAGAACCTGTCAACATCCCTGACGAATCCACAATAATTCTGATAGAATTTGGTATGACAGTGGAGTTAAAAAGGAAGGAACACTGATTGTAGAAAGGCAACGCTTTAATATTTCGTGACTCGCTCGGTGTGCGCTTTACAACGATTGCTTAGAGACTGACTCGTTAGAACAATAAAATTTGGCTGGCGACCGACACGTACACAATCATACATGAGTATGTAATGATCAAAAACATTTTAATATCGACGTTATATGTGACATATCTCTATTTATGTCATTAGCATTCCGACAAATTCAATCATTGGCTACCTGCTGCAAGAATTCTTAAAAATTCACTGATACAAGGAAGGTACATTCTGATCCAAAATTTTATCGCAATAATAGAAAACTCGCGTACGCGGTATAATGCTAAATACGATATTACAAATAACGTAAAAAGGCTTCTAAGGAAACTCGACAAGAACCTGCTTGCTAACGCGTTCGCAATCCTCTCCGCTGTAGTCCTCGAGGTTCTCAAGAAAAGAGGCAAAGACATATTTATCCATCTGGCATCGTTGCTCTCGAGCGAGAGCGTAAACCGAGTTTTATTTGCATAATCGGAAACAAGTGGAGGAGAATAAATGCATTTGCTTGTACTTATAAACAGCGGGTGGTTCGTCCGTGGAATAAAAAAATATTCCTCGGGGTAGAAAATTCGGTGGGGCAGAGACAACGTGACCATCCGTTTCGCAAACCACTGTCGGACACAACGGATTTATTCTTCCGGTACGATTGCGTTCGCCGAAAGCGGGCTCGTGGCAGCACGAGGGTCCTCTATTTGCCCCGCGGAGGTTTTAAAGGGCTCGTGGAAGAACCCTAAAAGGGGTTGCATTACGTTCGAGTCTCCCTAGGCGAGTCTGCTACCCAGCGAGACTTCGAATCGATTTGAATAAAATATGCGACGAAGGAATTAAACGAACATTCGATTCCTCTCGGTATCTCGGAGGATCCTCTTCGGGATTTATCCGCGCAACATTGGCGAGGGTATTGAAATTCCGCGATGAAGTTATGGCCGATCGAATCGCGAAAGTGGCAGCGCGCTCGAGGTCATTTATGAATCCTGAAAGACGCCGGGGCTCGGAACAGGCTCGTGTCCGGCTATTAATTCACTCTCTGAATAAGCAACGCGGGGATTTTTTTTAATTAAAACGGCGCGGGCTTTCTAATTAGAAAGCGCGCATTCATCGATTCGCGCGCGGCCCGTCTTGAGATTTTCTCATTCGCCAAAGAAATACTCTGAATGAAAAAGGAAAAGGGAAAAATAGGGGTGGCAAAGGGGGGAGAGAGAAAAGGGGAGATAAGAAAGCAGATGCGGCGAGGTAACCTTTGGAAACGCATAATTCAAACGCTTCTGAATATTCCGAAAGTTCTGCGCGGTCGCGAGTCAAACATCCGATGCAAATCCGCCCTAAGTTTCCCGGGAAAACTCCGCAAAGCCATCAGCCGACCAATTCCCTCGTACGATCAGAGATACCGAGCTCTATCCGCGTCCCTGCGATACTGAAACAAAGGCTTCTCCTGACGAAATCAGAGGAGAATAATAGCGAAGAGTGAAGAAAAATCCGATGAAAATGACCTTAACCTTCCCTCGAGTGACAGGAATCGATACGTAGTCAGTTGCGTAGCGACAACTGTGTATAATCAGACGCGTAATAACATATACGAAAATCGCTGCGTCTTGGACGCGCGCTTATACGCACGGGAGCCGATTCAAAGATGGCGGAAAAATGAAATTCGATGCTAAAGTGGCAAAAAGAGGAAGCGGAAAGACGACTTGCTGGAAAATATATCAAGCCGTAATTAAATTTAACGCTACTCCCGCGCGAAAAACCAACCCTCGAACAACCCTCTGATATATATCCGGCCTGCTTTAAATTGCCGGCACAAATCATTTAAATTAGCAGGACACATAATCCGCGAACCATCTCACGGTTCTTTTTATCCTAAACAAAAAGCGCCAACTCGCCGACGAACTCGGTCGTATTCTTGAGCGCGCAAAAGGGGAGAAGACGAGAGGGTGGAAGCGAGCAAGGGTGGAAACGAGAGGGAGTGAGTGGCTCCTACGAGAGAAGGGATCGCGGCTTCGCCGAGCGGCAGCCAGAGGGCGGTGAATTTCCAACAACATGGCCGTCTAACACCGACACCCCGTGCAAGTCTCCACCAAGTTGACCAGTCGGATTTCGAAGAAACCAGCGAATTTCGTCGTCCTGCCCGACGACAGCCGAATCTCGTGAGTAACCACGCATTTCTCATAATCGTATCCCCGCGAGTTTCCCGGGAAATTTCCACGGAACGTCGATCAAGTGCTTCGAACCGAACTGCGTGCTTTGTCCGGCCAAGGAACGCACCCCTCTCGCGTGTGTCTACGCCACCCCGTGCGATGGTGTGCGTTGACATTGGCGATCAATAGAGCCGATGGTTAACGATAGACACGATCGCGTCTGCTTCCAGGATTTTCGATCCATCGATCGTCTTTTCGCTTTTCCACAAATTTCCTACGTAATTTCCCTATGGGGGGATGGAAATTGATTTTATCCTACTCTTTTGTTGTCCTCGCGCTTTTGCGTCTCGCGAAACGTTCCACGAAATTACCCGGGAAATCGAGACTGTATTCACCGTTGATATATTCAGTAAATTATTACAAAATTACGGAATAAGTATATACGATGACTATAAGTTTCATAATAATACGTCAGTACGTTGCTTCGTTTTCGCTCGCGTCTTCCGGCTCTACGATGGCGTTTTATGAATGAACAGCAAGGGGATATAGCAGACACGTCCGCGCAGTATTTATAACGCGTTGGCATCGCGTTTTATTCAAACTCCCGATGCATTCTATATTTACAACTTCGGCATGATGAACGAACTTCTCCCCTCGCGTTGAAATCGAAAGCGGATCCTATAAATCTCCCCTCGTGTGGCAACAAACGTTCAGCTTTCAAACGCGTCCCACGCGACTGACACTGCCAGGCCCGTGGTCAATCCGGAAGAACAAATTCATCGGCAATTAATAATTTTTCCATTGTTCGGCGGTCGATGGACGGAGAGAAATGCGCGTTCGGCAAAGACTTAACGATCCATCACCGGTAATATCGGACCTTCTATCCGCGCGACACGTGTGAGTGTTTCTGTCTGTCAACGAGACCCTCGTTTCGAGACCCACCCCCCTGGATTCCGGTAAACGCCATTTCGACGTCGTTCGCCTTTTTTCTCTGCTGACTAAAGAAGACCGAAGAAAGGTCCGAAGATAATTTCCCCGGCCTTGAGGTACCTTCGTGTCGGTATTTTCGACACGTTTTGTTAACGTCGCGATCCTACTTGGAAACTTATACGAGTGAAAAAGCTTTCACTCGAAACCCTCAGCCACCTTTGTCCCTTTATCCCTCACGGAGAAACGTCCCTCACTCGGGGTGGAAATAACAAGCACCTGTCTGCTACGCATCGAATCTTCGAGTAGAATTAGAGTAACATAAAGCAGACCGTTGTATAATTTTGACGAATCGATAGGTGATGACAGGAAACTTGGCATAGTGCGAATTCTCGATTGTTATTGACTCGGAAAAATGATGAAATTAATCATCTAACAATTCCCTACCAGAAAACACCCTTCATTTGAACTGGAAATAATAGGTATCTACTATGTATCGAATTTTCGAGTAGAATTAGAGTAACATACGTCAGGCGGTTGGATAATTTTGACGAATCGATAGGTGATGATAGAAAACTTGGCATAGTGCGAATTCTCGGTTATTATTGGCTCGAAAAAATGATGAAATTAATCATCTAAAAATTCTCTACGAAAAAACACCCTTCACTTGAACTGGAAATAATAGGTATCTACTATGTATCGAATTTTCGAGTAGAATTAGAGTAACATAAGTCAGACGGTTGGATAATTTTGACGAATCGATAGGTGATGATAGAAAACTTGGCATAGTGCGAATTCTCGATTGTTATTGACTCGGAAAAATGATGAAATTAATCATCTAAAAATTCTCTACGAAAAAACACCCTTCACTTGAACTGGAAATAATAGGTATCTACTATGTATAGAATTTTCGAGTAGAATTAGAGTAACATAAGTCAGACGGTTGGATAATTTTGACGAATCGATAGGTGATGACAGGAAACTTGGCATAGTGCGAATTCTCGATTGTTATTGACTCGGAAAAATGATGAAATTAATCATATAGGAATCCATCTAGAAGTATCGTCTGAAATAATTTATTACACTGTCGTTCATATTTTATCAGAGAGAATATTCGACCATCCGAAGAATCACGTGCTACTGATCATTTTGTACCCCTGCTCGGATGCAACACGCGCGAATCATATTGAAATTATTTTTAACCCCCGCGGACGAAGCTGGTTCATCGACACGGTATTAATTTCGTGGTTAATTAGACGGTACTGTGCGTTCAATTAGCAGAACTAATCTAATTCCGGCTGATGACTCGTATCGTCGCTCTGCAACGGGACAAAGGGTGTTCCGCGAATTAAATAGTAATTGTCCCCGGGGGCTGCGTCGCGTTTTAGCCGACAGAAATTTGGCGTCGTCGACGTTCCCATCGATCGCTCGCTGCTACACACGCACACACGTTCGAGAATCGTTCGACGATCGATTAAATAACTATTAAAGATCACGGTGTTTCCGTCGGGAGAACACGGACGAGGGCGGAAGTACGCGGCGAGTGGCGCAAGTAGTGGAGCTCGACGCCGAGCCCGTCCGACGCGATGGCTGGCCCCATGATATTCGTTTCACGTGGCCGCGTTTGACGTTTCACGAGATTTGTTCGACGCACGTCCGGAAAAGCGGAACGCTCTCTTTGACGAGCCACGGATCGCTTTAATCTACAGCCGCCCGCATATATCAACAGGTGCATAAAATTTCAAGCGGCTCGATGAACGCCTATTCGAAATTACAACTGTAATCTTGTGACACCTGGTCAGCGTGTGTCACTCCGACCTGATTCATTCTGGCCATACATTCGCGTGACATTTATCACTCGGCGAGATCGTTGACCAAACGATGAGATGAAACTCGCTGATGAATTTATTCCTACGTTTGATCGCTCGAATCTAAATACGAGAAAGATGAAACGAAATTTCCAATCTTTATCGTCGTAATAAATATCGGAAATAGGGGGGCCAGAAGATTGGCTATACTTGGGTCTGAATTTCTCGATAGTAGACTGAAGTGTAAATTATTAGGTCGGTTAACGAGTTGGTATTTTTGGTATAGAATAATGGCCAAAGTGAAGAAGCTCGAGAGGATATTCGAGAGAGAAATATCGCTTATCAACAGATTAATCGAGCGACTTGGTGTCGGGACTAAGACAAAGGGACGAGAAAGGGGGTGGATGGGGTTCGACGCGAGTTCCAAGTTTGTTTGGTGGTTTAGGATTACTCATCGACGCGAATTCGAGGAGGATAGCTCGGCTAGATTGACGCTAAAGTCCTTTCAAACTTCTTCCACCGAGGGGAGTTCGCCTCTGCGTGAAAAATTCGGCTGTTTGCCCTTCCTCGTCTCGTTTTCCCCGTCATCGAAATATCGAATATCAACGGTAAACGTATCTCGACCGCGGACGTATATCGATGGCAACCGCATTTTCCCTGGCAACGTTAGGCTACGCCTCACACGTGAAACAAGACCGCATGACCTAAATCGCTCCACCGGTAATTTGTTCCCGGAACACGCGGTTCCGCTGCTTAGAGATTGCTTTGCCGATGATACCGCGATTTACTTGAGGCAAAAGAATCGCGTTAGACGAGTCAACGGGATTTTCCAGTAATCCCTACCGTCAGCTCCAACAGAAGACCGTGGAAATGAAAAATAGCCTCACCTTACGAACTTCTTACTACTTAAACGATGAAACTATCAAATCGGTCCGAGTAACCAACGCGACTAATTTTATAATTATTACTATCTATTACTAAGAGCGTGACTTTGTTTGTGGCGAAATACAATACGTAGATAATAATTCCTAATGGAAGAAATTAAATTTAGAGACCAAAAATTTCACAATACCTTTCAGAAGTCAGCCATTAATCCGACGAGTCATCGTTGTTAGTTGATCCTCGAATCGCAGAAAATGGCGCTGCTCGTCAGACAGCAACTCCCCAGAAGATTCGATGTCGATCGTGGTACATAAAAATTGCCTTTACGATCCTCTTCGAAACGGACGATGGTTTTTACGTTGGTTCCGTCGTGTTTATTACGACCCTTTACATCTTCGCGGGGTGTCTCAGCTGCGAAGACCACGGCCATTTCACGGTCCCTTCTCACCCATTACGAACCGTTTTTGCGGCTGCAACGTCTGCGCTTTGACCACCCTCGAAGAGCGTGAAAACACCTTCGGCTGAATTAATGAAATTCATCCGGGGTCCTTACACGTGGAAGGGATCTGTAAAATAGAAACAGAAGTGAAAGTTAGAAAAATTCCGCCATTTCTTCGCCCATCGATCGCGAATTAACCGGTCACGATAAGTTCTGAGCAATACGATGTTGAATTAAATTAAATTTAAATTAAATTGTTCAATGATACGAAGGGTAAAACGCGTTACGTATTTATTTCACGACCGTCCATTATCGTCGTGTCAATCATTCACCGAGGAACCTCGAACGCAAAGATAAATGGCGGTCGCCGGTGTCTGCCAGTGCTCAAACAACGACGAAGAATCGAGTAACGCGCGCTGATTTAAAAAGCTGGGTGAAGAATAAAACACACGCGACTAACATTCGTGCGAAACGAACAAACTTGGTGTGTATATATATATATAAAAAGGGAAAAACAGGATTTTTGCCCCGATGCGTTGGGAAACGTTCGGCCAAGGGAACACAGTGGGACCAAACGGGGTGGAAATCGCTTTAAAAATTCCACTCCCTCGAACGAATACGATGTAAACTCGACGAGCTTCATTGTTCCCGCGTCTGAATGCGAGCGCATCGGATGCAACGCGAGCAGCCCTATTTCGCGAAAAATGGACAGGAAAAGGGGGAAAAGGGGATAAAAAAAGCGGAAACATAGGGTGGAAAGGGGTTGCTTAAAAATTTCAGGTGCCACGGTTATTAACGCGACTGTGGAGTATCTCGTGTACACACCGCGACCGCAAATGGCGGGCGATCGGCCATCGCGATCGCGTTCGGCGTGTCTGCTCGTGTGTAACCGGATTGGCGAAATTATACCGACAAATTCGTACGCTAAAAAGGGGGTTGAAATGCGAAACCGCTGTATCACGAAAACTGTACACGTTTTGCTCGGTTTATCGCGACGGGTTAATAACACACGAATAATTTTATTCTTCGTGGAGGACAGCAGTGGTATGAATTATCATCGTTAAAAACATCGGCCAACCCGCGGTATTCGATGCGTGATTTCAACCGCGCTTGTTAATCGGCGAAAATTTCCCAGCGAAAATTCGTTGATTCCGCTTGGCCGAGTGCATTTTGCATCTCGTTGGGATCCCATGGGAATCCAGCGATTGTTCCATTGTAACCCGTCGCGTTTATAAAATTTTCCGCGAAAAGGAAAGAGTAATTGGCCTTTCGGAATCGAGCATTATCGACGCTGGAAGCTCGCGGTGAAAGCGACTTTGATTATATAGTCGATGGCACTGTCTTCGTCGACGTCGACGAGGATGGAAGGGATTTAATAACGATCTCGAGTGGCAGCGACTCGCTGTCTGAAATGACATAAATTCGACGCGGATCGTTGAAACTTGCCGAGGAATCGTCCGCGAAATTGTTTCCCGCCTGACGAGCAAGATTTCTGGCTGATGTTTGGACAGGGCAAACTTTCGTCACGAAGACACTGAGATTACCACGTCACCCCGGGGGCTTAGCATCGTCGCAGACGCGACCATCTTGTTCTCCAAACTTCCCACGAAAAGACACCACAATGGCGGTCCAAGTTCTTGCACCAAAGGGCACGAAGCCGGGGGTGTTTGCTATCCTCGGAGACAGTGTCACTGCTCGGACTGCGAGCTTCTCGAGTGGGGTAGAAACCGACTGAGGACGAGAAACGAAGAGAACCACGGTTCACGAAGACGTGGTCGTATTCTACACTTCAACCGAAGCTTTCTTTTAACGCTCAACGTACCAGTATTTTACACACGCCTATTCCTACCGCTGGGGGTCAAATGACACGACAAATTCGTGGCACAGGTATGCGAAGAATTTTTCTTGGTAAAAATAATAACGAGTTAAGAGGAAATAAGGAAAACGGAAAGCGAGAAATTAAACGATCAAATAATATGAGAATTTACAGAAAGTCAGATGAGCGAAAGAAATAAAAATCATTGTACGATTTGTAAAGAAAATTTTGGAAGGGGTCCCATTTGACCCTGCTTGGTACGTTTAGTGTTATACAACACTGATTCTAGCGTCACGGTGCGCGGACAGGGTACGAACAAACGTAATTATCGGGTTCAGATTCAGACTAATACCGGTTTACTTTGTTGCGAATTTGGGTATTTATAATAATTTTTGACTGGTGGAGGGGTTATTGGTATTATTGCGTCATGGGTCCCAGGGATGGCTATCTTGTGGTCACAGTTTGAGTGATTCGTTAGAACTGATAAGGGTTAAAGATCTGGGACTATTGGCCAGCTATCTTGTGGTGGGTCACGATTTGTTTGAGACCCCTATATGTCTGTTAGCCGCGTCACACTAGCGTCGTTCAACGTTAGAAATTTCCGCGAAACTTTAACGAGTGACTCTAGCAAAGATGTTCGCTGGAGGACCGTAAAAACTGGCGTTGTTCCCGAAATTATGGTCTCTCGAGTAAACTAACTCGAATATCCCATGGTCCAAGCTTCCCCGAAGAGGAAACTCTCGCGAAGGAGCTATAAAACAAAACCTCGGGCGTTAAACGTAATTTCCTCTCACGTCGAACGTCGCGGCGCCTATATCCCCGAACGAGACCTCGTCCAAATTTCCATTTTCCACTTTGGACCCATCAGCGTGCATCGATCTCCCATCCCCGTGGAAAGATCCGCTCGACACTCGGAAGCGAGATCTCCATCTCTCTCTCTCTCTAACCCTCGTGGTCGTTCGAGATTCCTAGCAAACGCGAAGAGAAACGGACGTGCGTGGTCGGACACGGGTCATCCCCGAGAGGAGTCCCTTCCACGCTCGTGGAGGGAAGATTCGAATGCATATAGACGCTCAAGACGGGAAGAAAGAAGAACAGAGGAGGAAAAGGAGGACGGCGAGATGAAGATGGAATAAAGATCTCGGGGTGGAAGGAAGACGAAGGAAGAGTTGCTCTGTCGGGAAGGGATGAAGCGGAACGAAAGGGTGGTAGAACGGGGGGTAAGAACGGAGAAACTAGGACGAAAGGTGCGAGCCCAGGATGACGGTGCACTAGCTGGGGCCACTGACATGAGACCGTCCACTTCTATCGAGGGGTGTACGGCCATTGAATCCGCTGGATTTCCAACCCCCTCCACGGCGCAACCTACTTTACCAGCTACTTCGTTCGTTCCCCTCGCGCGAACCCGTCGAGTGGTCGTCTTATTTCGACGACCTGTATCCGACGCGCGCCCGGAGCTTCCGAAGCGAGCAACCATTTCGTCTCGAGTCGTAACGAATCTTCCCACGACGATTTCTCCGCTTCGTCCCTGTTCCAGCGAACGAAACGGTGGACACGACCGGTCGATTTGCTCGCGGCCGACCAGCGTTCCCCGTGTTAGGCAAATTGCCTCGAGTGTCTTGTTACCGACGCTAGTTCGACGCTCACGGCGTTTCAGGTTAGGGTTTTGGGTTTTGGGGTTTCGTTCAAGTGCCGGGATTAATTAGATCGATCGGTGGTTACTCGATCGATACCGCGCTTTCCGGATTCCTCCGCTTCTCGCGCTCGGCCATCGCGAGCACAGGTGATCGCCGGAAGTGCGAATACGTGTCGCGGGGCAAAGATGTTCTACGCAGTCTCCGCTTCCTTTTATATTCCCCACGTTTGCTCGATAGACGCTTCGCTCCACCCACGCGCCGGAGGCGACGATTTCAGTAGAACAAGCAGGGCCGGAGTTCTGGTTCGGGAACCGGAAGCAAAATAGAGCCGCGGCGGTCGTATCGCGCACGAAGCGCGACACAATATCCGCGATACAATTGCCGCGAGTTCCTACCTCTCCTCTCTTTCTCTCCGTATACACGTATCCTCTTTGTTCCTCTCTTTTCTCTTTTTTCGCTACCCGCTCCTGCCCGCTTCTCCGAAGACATTCAGACGCTCGCGCGGCCGTCCTTGCTCCAATTCCAGCGCGATGAAACTTCCTCAGATTGTAAACTTTCCGACTACACCCCGCCGCTGGATTAACGTGTACGATTGCTCGCTGCTGTTACGACTGTTTGCTCCTCGAATTTCCCAACGAGTTGCGAGAAATTTTAACACTTTGACTGCCACGCTGGTCATGTATCACCGGCCACGGTTTCTCCTGTCACGCCACGGTTTTACAGTTATAAGAATTCAATGAAGATTGACAGTTAGTAGACTGTCAAGCGTTACCAAGGCGTCACAGTGGTCACCCGTGATAAGATGAACGCTCTATTGGCTAAGAATATTGCCCTATATCATCAATTTACTATTATTTTTCCATTACATGCTTCGAATAACGAAAATACTCCCATGACAGTCAAAGAATACTACCTACTACTGAATATTTTCACCGACTTGGAGGCGAGTTTAGCTATCGTTTAACGTATGTCCGAAAATTTCGAAACAGGGGTGCTCGGTGCGTCCGATGAACGGTAGATTCGTTCTACTCGCGAGGTCCTAGATGTCGGGTGATGCAGAGATTCGTTCTACTCGATCCGACGAACATTCGCGCGGTGGATATTAGCGTTAGTGGAATGTACGAGGCTTTGCTGTGCATGTCTGCACACGAACGGTCACGTTCTATTTACCCGACGACGCGTGACTTCCTTCTTATCCAGTTGCCCATAGCCGACAAACTTCCGCTTGTCTGAACACGAGCAGTCGAATCTACTTGTTGTTCCGCGGTATTTACCCGACTGTGAATCAATCTCGCCATATTTCTTCGGCTAGAACCGACGCCGGATTTCTACTTAATTTACTCGCGGATTAAATCGATCCTCCGAGCTAACTTTCACTGTATGCGCGTTTCTACCTTGCTGAACGAATAATCCTTCGACAAGTAGTGTGTGATAATTGTTTAGTACATACCCGAAGCACGCCGTGGCCTAGGATCCGGGTCCCGATGGCACGTTCCACGGGAAACAGCATGGCGGTCACACACAGAGCCGATACGTCCGAACCTCGCGAGGAATAACACGCAACTGAGACACAAAGAGTAGGACGAAAATTAACCGTGAGCCGGAAACGGGATGTTTACATTGGACATTCCATAGGCATACCTGCTGATCGTAGCTCGAGCTCGAGCCGAGTTCCGATGGCACGTGCCACAGGCAATAACAAGGTCGGTCGCACGTCGAGCCGTTTCGTCGAAACGCGGCGGGGAATAACACGTAACTGAAACAGAGACATCGAGGAAAATTAATTACGATCCTCGACCGTGTGTTTACATGCGAACCGTGCCTCTCCTGCGGACTCCTTACCACGAGTCTCGAATATACGATACCGTAGTATACAGAATATCGAAGAGGTTAAGAAAAATATTTAAACGGTTCTACGACTGTAGCGACCAACGCTATTCGCTGGTTAATTACAGTATAGATTTAAGTACTGGAAATATTGCAGCGTATAGATCATATATCGCTATAGAAATATTATACTAATTATTTAAGGCAATGAAGGAATAGCGTGCATAGCCATTTGCATGCAATACTAGCAATTTACCTGATAGCTAATGAGATCTACTTACTGGTTAATTACAATATAGTTTACAGTACTGTAAATATTTCAGTGACCATATCATTGCAAAATGGAAAATGGAGATTCGAGGTTCTCGCAAATCTTCGGTGAATCCTCGACTTTCATAAATACAAATTGCTATGATATCTAAGTATCCCCCTCTAAGACAGGGCCTACTATAAAACTAGAAGCTAATTAACTGAGTTCACTAGTAGGCCCAGGACAAAACGCATCCTTTCTTTGTATTCTTCTACCTGCTACCAATCGTAGCAAGACAACCATCAGGATTCCAATTGGCAACACGTAGGAACCTCAATCAATCGAACCCCCATATTACGTTCTTGGGAACCCCCATGTTCTCGATTTGAATCGTGTAACAGATCAGAAAGGAGAAAATTGTATTCTTCTACCTGCTACCAATCGTAGCAAGACAACCATCAGGATTCCAATTGGCAACACGTTGGAACCTCAATCAATCGAACCCCCCATATTACGTTCTTCGGAACCCCCACGTTCTCGATTTGAATCGTGTAACAGATCAGAAAGGAAAGAAAAAGATTAAAATGTAGAATTTATTTTTAAAATACAGGATCCGAGTTAAAACAACGTCTGCAGCCACGTTGGCAATTAATCCCGTAATACCACGATTAGGTTTCTACTCTGTTTCTGCAGGAAATAAAGTATCTCCATTGTTCCATTAAATATTCGAAAATTATCGATCCAGGCGAGATTAACTGTAATCCAGGCTTCCCGCAAAGTTCCACAAATTTGTGGCGCACTTTCAGAAATCTGCGCGTTAAATCGAGATAAGGATCGAGAGTAGAAATTTATCGAGTTTCATCCCCTTTGATTGTCCGCGATGTTTCAACCTCGACGAAGATTTTCGAGCGTTTTCTCGCGTTTAAAGCAACAGTGTTAGAAGCTTCGGTCAAGTTTCCGCGTCGCGAGGAGAGTTCTTAAGACGAGGAGGACAACGCTGAAATCCGCTCCGGTGCATCGAGGCTCGTGTAACAACCCCTCGTCCCACGTGCTTCGGCAACCAGCCGAAACTTTCCTCCCACGCGGAGTAATTCTATCTAATTGCTCGGGCCCTAGAGCCGCGTCCCGCTCCTTCCGACGATCCGCGTTAAAAGCTTGGCAGAGGACCGCATTGTCACGGAGCTTCCAAGGTGATACATTTTTAACGTTCCATCCGGCGAGTCGCGAGCGACACCGTCGAATTAAAGCTGCCAGGCTCGTTCCACCGGCTGACTGACGCTTCCGGTGTAAACGCTCCTACCCCCGACGCGCTGCCAACCCGGCCCAACCCCCTTGCCAGGGTAAACCGAAGGAATTTCCATTTCGTGAGACGGCGAAGTGCGTTCGCGAGAACAGAGTTGGCGCTTTGTGCGAAATGATCCTTCGCGCGTTGACAGGGTTTGAAGGAAAGCAGGAAATTGGATCTCTCCTCGCGCCTTTCGCGTAGAATATTGATTTTCGGCCTGGCTGCCAGCTTTAAGCGCTGATTACGTTCGGGGCGATACAACCCCCTGTCGAACGCGTGTGTAGCGAGTGCGCAACGATTCGACTGGAATTCGTTTTTACTCGTTATTCTTCCACGAATTCGTCCGTCTGCGTCGCGAACTATTTTCATAATTAATCTTCAGGGTCGAAACGACTCTGACCTATGGATTTCGTGACATATTTCGCAGACCATCGGAAACGTGCTTTCGAACAAACCAAACTTCATCTTTGCGTATAATACCTATTTAATTATTATTACCTATGAGTGAACACCAAACCTCCAAAGCAGGTTACCTAAATCTTAGAAAGATTGAAAAATAGGGAAAACAAAGAAACCAGATAACAAAGTCTATAACAGAATGCAGAATTTTCAATAAATTTAGCATTAACCTTAAAAGCTCTCGCGTGAAGGGACCATGCAATTTCGCGAGAGGGACCTGACTAATTGATCAGCCAGTGTGTCTAAAACCCACACACTGAGGGAACCTGACACTCCCTCTGACCCTCGCCTACCTGTTCAGGAGGTAGACCAATAAAGCTAGACTTGGTCCAGCGAGCGGAAACAGGCAAGATGTCGGGCGAGTCCGGCGGATAGGTGACGCAGAGGTGAGATCGTTCCGATATCGACCACTGGCCAGAGGATAATCCCCGTGGCGCTAATTCTTGGACAGAAGTGGTCGATTTTCGGGAAGAACGGCGCGTGGCGGCGGTGGCTGGTCGGGCGGAGCTTAAATCTCTCCGGAGGAGTCGACGGCTTTAAAGTCAGCCGCAACTGCGCCAGGTCGACCGATAAACGGGAAACTCGGCCACTGGGTCAACGACAGATGCAGCTGGTGCACTCGCACGGAGACACACCCCGTCCCCTCACACCCCGGCCCCTTCCCACCCAGGCCGCCCGTTTTTCTATGTTTTCCCAGCTTTTCTCTCGTCTCTTCTCTTTTTTTCTCTATCGCTCCTCTCTTCCTTCCGCCTCTTCCCCTTTCTCCGTTTCCTTCCTCCAGCCCCCTTCCTTCCTCTCCTCGCCGTACCCTTCCGCAACATCGTATCTCGTGGCTCGTGCTCGATGAATCCGTGTCGCGTAGCGTGAACGAGGATTCGCTCGAGGATCCTGCGAGCCTCGTAGACAAGGAAGCGAGGGTAAGTGGCGGCGATGGAGGAAGGAGTTTCCGGTCGTGGCTCGAGGATCGCGAGAGAAAAGTGGCGTGTAAAGCCAGCTTACTAGGAAGACTCGAGAAATTTTGGGTGATGCGTAGATCGAGAGCGTAGAAACAATAGCAGTTCCGATATCGAAGCGTTGCTGAAGAACGTTGGAAATATTCCTCGACTTATAACATCCTCGTGCGAAAGTATGCGAGCTCCGAGTACCGATATGGCGGCGTGTGTGACGAGCACGTAACAGCGACAACCGGGGTCTCAAAACAAAGCGGCAATCCGCTTGATCTACGCGGCGGATTGACAAAGAAGGCCCATTAACTGTTAAAAAGGACAGCTCGAAGAACGGACGACAGAGTTTGACGAGAGCAGAGTGTGGTAGGACGAAAGAATATCGTGTCCAACGGAGTAAAGGAGTAAAGGACATCAAGGAATAGACTTATTTAACCCTTTCAATACGGAGGAGCAAACCGTAGTTATACATTCGTGGTATAAGGAAATTTCCCACAAGAGTGGTTGCGCTGTATGCCAGCGTAAGCCAAGAAAACGTGTTTTGCGATATTCATAGAAATCTCGAGGGTGATTCGCACAAAACTTTTCATTCGGACCGCGACAGTTATCGGTGACGTTTCGTGGATGCCGTCAATAGGTGACAGTGGTACCCAGAGAACGTTTCATGGCCTCTGCCAATGGGCAGCAGTAGTACCGAAAGGGTTAACGCGTTAAACGCCACACCGGTTTTAAGCGCTGCTTAGTTCACGTCACAGTTAGCCGTCAAGTGGGTCCTTTAGGCCGTATAGACCGACGAGGCTTGAACGGAAAGTCTGGCGCCGGTTCCTAGGGTCCGTCGTGGCGTTTAACGTGGTATCTCAGCTCCCTCTTCTTCTCCCCTTAATCTCCTTCGTATCCTTCTCTACGCGTTCCAATTGTTAACACTGTCCCTTCATCGATTATCCGCTGAAATGGACGATTTGTCTTTGTCACCAAACGTTAATGTCGAGGCAATTGGTAACGATCGTCTTTTCGTTGCAGACACAAAGCAAGACGCGAAGTGGAAGCAGTTAAGAGACAAGGAGCTAGAGGGTAAAATGGAGAAGAAGCATTTCGAGAAGGAAGGGGAGAAGGAGAGCGATACCGAGCAGGAGGATGAGAACGCGGAGGAAGTGGAGGAGCACAACGCGAGCGGGCAGGACATTCAGCGACCGATGAGTCAGCTGCAATTGACCGCGGATAATTCGTCGAATTTAAAGTCACCGAAATTTGACTCGAACAACCTGATGGTGAGGAACGAACAAGCCATACCGAGCTCCCCTCCTCCCTCTTACGAGCACGTTATCGAACAGGTGAAGATCTGGGTTAACCTAACTGAATAAAGAGCTAACTCGTTTCGTTCTGTTCGATCGTCGTAGCATGGAAATAATCGATTGGCAGTATTTCGTAGAAAATCTTGGTCGCAGTATTCGTTGAGATTTCGGAAGAATAACATTGGCAGGTCTCCTTTCGGGGCTTCCTCTTTATATCCCGATGTAATTTTAGACGCGGATGGAGCACGCAGCCGAGGTGCAGAAGTACGAGGCAGGGAAGAACGCCGGGAACGACGCGTCTGGCGAAGATAATAGAACAAAAGCGCCCAAGATCCTTCACAAGTCGAGCAAAGAGTTGTACAGAGCGGTGGCGAAACAGTGGGGCATCACTTGCAAGATGAGCGACCACTGCAGATGCTTGGACTGTCAGGTAGCTTGTCCTTGCACTCGTGGAATATCGAATGCAGCGTCTTTTCAACGTCCTACGGACACTCTGACCTTTTTCAAAGCGATACGTGCACCGTGCAATTGTCATCCTACCCGAGAACACCTCTGCCTTGCTTTTATTCCAAAAATTCCTCCCATTCTTGCTTCTTCCTCACTCCCATTGCTGCGTGGGAGCAACGATATTTCCCAATGCAAAGATATTCCATCGGTGGCTATATTTAAAAATAGATCGGCGAATAGCGGCTGAATAAATTGCGCAAAATTTATTCGAGTAATTTTTAAATTAAAGAATTATTCGAAAGTTGAAGAATTTTGTTTGCAGAGCTGTTACTTCGACTGCGAGTACGACAAGAACGAGCACCAGAAGACTGACGGTGGTCTCGGCGCAGGCACGCCGATGTTCATTTCCGAGGTGATGCAGGGTTCCGGTTGCGTGCTGCTCTAAGACACCGGAAGCGGCCATCCGCGATGACGACAGTCCTCGCCGTGCTTCCGCTGGGAGCAAAGATTCACGTGATTGCGCACAAACCAAGCTGACTGTTTCCTCATGGACCGACAACCACGAATCAGCGAGAGTACTTTATCGACCGTTGTCCTTTGACACTTTGCGCCGAAACCAGCAGCCAGCCGAATATATAAACCTTTGTAATCGAAAGATACGTGTATGTGGTTGTTCGTGAATTTTCGTCTGGTAATTGTCCAAATAATCACCGTTCAAATCGGGATAATTCTAACGCGGCTACTTCGAATAATATACAACTCCAATACGATTCCACGCGATTTTCCGGGTTTTCGCAGATCGTCGGAAATCGGGAATGCAAATTGCGAGAATTTTTCCATGGAATCATTGCGAAAGATGGAATTCGCGAAGAAATTCGTTCCATAGAAAAGAGAAAGAGAGTTTGCTTTTAACAATCACGGATGAAATTTTGTGAGGACGGGATCTCGTAATGGCCGCCGTCCTCGTTGAGAGATATTTTCGATAACGCAGTGTGCTTTAACAAAGAAGTTACTAAGGGAAGCGTCGAAGAAAGATTTCAACTTGTCAATTGTATTTTACTCGTTGCATTTTCACTCGGTGGTTAGACGATTGGCAAACGCTCGACCAATTTGTACAATAGACATAGCGTTTAAGCGACCTCGCTGTTGAGATTGTTCAAAATTATCCACGTCTGTTTGAAACGGTACCGAAGTTGTCAACGTTGACAGGGTTTTGCGGTGCCGTGTTGCTCATAGATCATGTATGTCTAATCTCCCCAGATCCTCGATCAGCTCGATTAACCGGACCAATTTGCGATCGGTGGGATTCCCCTGGATCCTAACTCGACCTTGTCGAAAAATGTTCCCTCCCCATCGTCGGTGGGGTTTTATCGATGAAATGGTTACCAATCGTCTGGGGAAATGACAGAAGAGTAAACGTTAGCGTAAATGTTAGCCGTGTCGTATAACGCAGTGTATAAATAATCGGCATACTGTCTCGAAATCTCGATTGTAAATGACCACTTGTTGCCCCGTTTGATCGACTCGCTGCTAGTTGCTCGAGGAATGAGACGAATCGATCGAGGAATTCCGTAGGATTCTCTTCTCATGGAAGATGAAAGTTTCTCTCTGTCTTTCGTAGATTAAACGCGAATTTTTACCAGCTACTTTTACTACGATTTGTATCTTTGGACAACGATGAACGGGCCTATTGTTTCACCATTTGCCGCCGTTTCTACACGTAAAATGGCGCTTCTAACGAATATATTTCAAACGACGAGGATATTTCACCGGGTTTTCTTGTATCTTCTGTCTCAACGGATCCGCGATGCTGCTCGAAGAAACATGCGAATAGGATGATAAGTTGCATAATATCTACTCTTTGCTATACGACTATTATCGACCAGTAACTTTAAGTAGAGAAAGAGTTGTTTATCGTATTAACCCTTTCGCTACTACGGGTGACTATAGTCATCGGCCATGAGACGCCATCTACGCACGATGGGTGACTATAGTCCACAAAATTGTCACAAAAATTGAGTAGAAAATTAAAACAAGTGCTACCGTTTCGCTTAGCTCTCTTCGCAAGGAATTGCAAACTTTATTGCGATGGTCAGTTTTTCCTCTTCTTTTTTTCTTCAAAAAATTTGCTCTTTTTCTTCAAAAGACCGAATGCTAAGGATCGTAACGTTTCCATCTTTGACACGTCGCTTCGTTCTACAGGAGAGAGTTGACCGTGGCGAAAGGGTTAATATTGACTTCACACGGAACACGAGAAGACACTCGCTCAGGCAAATATCGGGTCACGTGGTACCGTGCACTTCCGGTACCGCGCTCTGCAGCCATTGCCCGCGAAGATGCGACGTTAGGCGAGCTTTTACGACGAAGAATCGTAACACACTGGCACAGTGCGATTACGGCGATCTCGTTCCTCGAGAGAGAAATAAAAAGCCTATCGATCGAACGGCCCCTGTCGATTCTTCCGTGCGACAAATCGCGCGTAGCTAGATGTGTAATTAACGATTGTAATTTACACGGATTTCCCGCGGTACGCGTCCGAGGGAATCGAAACTCGAAACACATGAAAGTATTATAGATCGAGCATCGAATACGCGTATTCAATGCTGTCTCGTTTGCATCTTTGTTCGCGACACAGACATCCATTTCCGTTCCACAAACTCTG
Source organism: Eufriesea mexicana (assembly GCF_001483705.2). NCBI lineage: Eukaryota > Metazoa > Arthropoda > Insecta > Hymenoptera > Apidae > Eufriesea > Eufriesea mexicana. The sequence goes on along the minus strand of NW_016913324.1, from coordinate 703,819 downwards.
AATAATTTCGTCCTTTTCGTTGTGTTCCGTTGAAATCGCTTGATGCCGATAATCTCGGTTCCATTTCGATCATTTCCTGCTCCGTTGAACGATCGATTTATGATCCAGCTGTTTGGAAGAGAGGAATTTCTCGAAATATATATCCCTCTCCCGATTTTTACACTCTGTTCTTTATTATATTCTAATTAACGCATGAAGGGTAAAGTTACAAAGAAAATTTTCGATTTTGAATATCTCGAAGTATAGTTAGACAGGCCTCTCTTCCAAAGAGCTTCTCGATTACGTGGTTTCATCGTTTATAGATAGTTACGCGTATTACCGTACGTCGCTGTTATTATTTATTCATAGTCTATCTATCGATAGTCGAGATATCCAGAGAATAGAGTGTAACAACGTTCTCGAGACTCGGTAGACTCTGTTCCGTCGTCGAAAGCGGCCATTTATGCGATTTATTCCGAGTTGGCTCGCTAACGTAGTTCACCTAGCGATTCCAAACGCCGTCGATTGTAAAATTCGATTTTAACCGCTCGCCGAGGCCGATCCTCGGCCTTTCGAGATGGCCGCCGCGGCCATTTTGTCGTCGTTCTTTCGAGGACTCTATCGTGACGTCGCGGCTAGATTCAGCAGCGGGACGATAGACGAGAGGAATCCCGACGTGCACGATCGCTGGACGTCGATCGTGTCAATCAGAAACATAATACAGTACCTGCCTATACACTTGTCTTTTCAAGATACTGTTGTTCAAGATACGACTCCTTTTGTAACCCTCGCGCCGAAGTAAACGCGAACAATGAACGCGCGTGAACAGCCGATCCCTCCCGCCATTGCCAAATCTGTTTTTCTATCGGTGAAGAAGCACCATTTTGTACGACAAACGCGCCATCTCCTTCTCCCTGCATGTTCTAAAGCGCGACTCGCGTTTCGAGAGAACTTTGTTCCATTTTGCACCACATTGTACACCTCTTTTGACCCTTTAACGGTGGAATCTCGCTTATTAGGACGAATATACTCGTGAAAAATAGAGTAAACGAAGCTCTGTGAGTTTGAGACATTTTATCTTCGTTCCTTTGTTCCGATGGAAGATGTATAGTTTACAGTCTTCTTCGAAAATTTCATTTTTATAGCAAACGGAGATTTATTTTTCCACGTGACGAGTGTAGTCGTCGTGAGAAATTATTTTCTCGTGACGAATATACTCGTCAGACATCGTTAAAGGGTTAATACTGAACCTATCACGATTAAACGACCGTTTAAACGATCGATCCCTAACTCAAACTATGAGAATCAAAGAAAAATCGGTTAAACTATTATGAGAACAATTGTGACACTAAATGGCGAAAGTAATGACGTTAAATGGAGAATTTTTATTTAACCACTTGCGCTGACAAGAAATTCACAGACACGAGTCCAGTGTTTCTGTGAAAATTGCCTGATCACGTGTATACCACGTTGTTGGCGATTCTGCGACGAAAATATTACACGTGCGCGACACGTCTTTCCAGCGCAAGTGGTTAAAACGAATGAGGACTGTCATTTAGGTCGTCGTAGGTTTAGTATTAACCCCTTGCACTCGAGAAGCAACCCTCAGCCGGCATTTAATCGAATTCTTAAAATAGATGTTAATTAATATATAAAATTTAAAATTAGCCAACGATACGTGGAATGTTGAACTGAAATAATTCTACGTCTTAATTCATATACGATTTCTTATTTACCGTTTTAAAAATATCGTTCACTTCATGGCAGAAAGTTTTCGAATTATTATTTCTCTGTAACGAAAAGGTCGCCGAGTGTAAAGGGTTAAGAAACGTGGAAACGAACGCTGCCTTTCGTGATAATATGGTAATTATTTTAGATCAGAAATATACGACTCTCGGAAAAATAATTTCCCTAGTTTTCCTAATTTTCATTCTTTTCGAGGAACGAAGTATTCGAAAGATACGAAAAAGAAGAAGAATTTGGTGAAGTAAAAAATTAATACCGATCATTTACTATAGTTTACGATTTTATCTTTACTAATGCGTGATGAAAGGGAACACGGTATTTCGAGGACGCGAACGACCTGTCGCGCAAATAGCATAATTTCACTACACCACTCTATCATTTTTACCTGTACACGCTGCACGCGTTTCATTTGTGATTAATCGACTCCCCGCGAAGCTTGCGTATGAGTGTGGAGAGGGGCGATGTAGACGTCGAAACAAGAGAAAATATGAAAAATAAAAAAAGAGAGAATAAAAGAAAACGAGAGCGAGCGAGAGAGAGAGAGAGAGAGAGAGAGAGAGAGAGAGAGGAGAAAACGAGAGATGCGTGTATAGTATTTTTCTGGACCGCGGAATTTTCATTAACGTCGTCGTCGGATCCATGGATGACAAGAATTATAACGATATTGTAATCTCTACTATATAGTATATTCATGATATATGTAACATTGTAATAATCGTAAAAATTGTAACTATTGTGGATATACGCTAATATAAACGCGTAATACGATAATCGAAGAGTTCGAGTAAAAACGATCCTCGTCAATTTTCCTGAATTTCTACTCTACTCTTTAATATCGCAATCATGCTAGTTGGAAATCGTCATTGCAACGATGAAATAAATAATTACGAAAAATTTCCTTCATCCCGATGCAAGAAAAATTCACTGGTGATGGAGTATGTTATTTTCCGTCTCTCCCTTCGAAAAATCGAGAAAATTGCCGGGGTTATTTTTAATATACGAACTCTTTAATTACACATTAAGTAAACGAGATACGTATTATCGTTGAAGAAAGAGAAATATATTATTAAGAGAGACGAACAATCTAAGGATATAATTACATACAGAAATCCAGCCGTATTTTGAGACTTCTGAAACGACCTGCAGACCTTGGAATCCAGGATATCGCGAAGAAGAGGATCGCAAGAAGGATGGTAGGACTGTTGTAAAACGTCAATTCCCTCGCAGCAAGGCGTACACCGTCGTGTACAACCCTGATACTCCACGATTAGCGTGTAAGTCGCAGTCTCGATGGCGGACGCGACGTCTGTTCAGATTTTTTATATCCAAACGTATTTATGCATTCGTCGCGTGTCGAGTATCGTCTCGATACGGGGAAGAGAAGATTTTCGCTTTTTCCTTTCTGCGAGTGGGGGGGATTTTAACAAGCATGAAACTGTACCGTCTCGTAGCCTAACGAGCACGTCCGCTAGCTCGTGCATGTGTTGTGCTCGCGCGTGTATACATGTCGTTTATTTCGCGTATGTACGTCGTATAGAGAGTAAAGAGAGCGATCGCCTGATGATGCGTCGTTCCATAGAGAATATTGACTGTAAAACTCGATGTATTCTGGTAAATTCGCACCAATAAAAAGTGGCCTAAAGAACACTTGTCTTTCGCTACCCTCTGCGTTTATGCCAAACCTAAATTCTCAGAAAGTTTCTTGCAAATTTCCCTA
>NW_016913324.1:678686-700050 GCF_001483705.2 Eufriesea mexicana | reverse complement strand
TCTAGCCTAGACTTATAGCGAATGTTAAAAGTATAAAAATATTCCAAAGTTAGAAATATAAAAATATTTTTAACATTCTCTACGTAGGAAAATGCACGTTAAATTCATTTATTTCAATTTCTTTGAGATTCTTATTTCATTTTTCCACCCATCGGTCATTCTATCGATGATAGGTGCGATGTTAATCTCGCGCCTGTGGGTATGCAACTGGTCGCTACACCGTGCGTGGTTGCCTGCAGACAGGCGCCAGGCGCGTTCGTGGCACCTTCGTGCCGAGTTGCAACACGGAAAGAATAATTTTCAAATAAATCACGTCCGACAAGTTGAAAAGTACCGTATTATCTTGCTCGTAAAAAGTACGATTGCAGGATGGCACGCTGCAATTTGGTAATTAAGTGGCTGTCGAAGAATCGTCCGCTATTCAGTGGTACGATTATCGTCGTTAATCTTCCAGGCTAATTACAGCCGTCTCGACTGCGCGATTGTTAATTACAACACAATGACAAGGTAAACGAAGAACGATAAACGAAGGTAAGGTAAACGAAGCTGGACATATCGAATTTCCGACGATCGAAAATAAGCTTGTTAAGCGAGTTTATCGCGGTTCTTGTTTTACGACTCGAAGACACGCATGAGAGCGCTCGGCCAGCGTGAACTGGCTGAATGATCGCGCAATTATAGCCGCAACCTTGCTCCTTTCCAGCAATTTGTACCGTTGCGTCTGACGTAAGCTCACGGCAATAATTCCCGACCCGATCTTTACACTACGCACTATCGATTCTCTAATGGAAACCTCGACCTCTTCATCGAACGTACTAAAAAATTCCACGCTTTCTTTTTTTCTATTACCCGATCTTTACACTACGCACTATCGATTCTCTAATGGAAACCTCGACCTCTTCATCGAACGTGCTAAAAAATTCCACGCTTTCCATCTTCCACGTCTTTCTCACATAGTCAACTCCTTGCCAAATTTTTCTACACCTAAATTCTACCTCGATCACCTCTACACCTAATTTCTAAGTACCCATACCTAAGTTTTACCTCTTTCTTTTGTCAAAACGAGTTTCGTGTATAACAACTTAATAAAATAATACAGCAATGGAAGAAGAAGAATTAATTATTTATACAAAATGGTTTCCACCCGAATAATTTTGACATGTCAAAATGAAATCAACCAACAAGACCATGAAGAGTTGGTTTCGTTAGGCTGGTTGAAAAATCGAGTAACGCAGTGTCTGGGAAACGCGTGTGGTGTCGGTGACAATAATGGCGGAACCGTCCCGGCGGAAATCGAAAGTCCAACAGGTAGTCGGGGCGATTTCACGCTAATTCGCGATTGTCGCGCATGTCCTTGCCGCAGCTCGCACAGGCACGATGCATTCCGGTTTTTTCCCGATCGTAAATTACCGAGGAACGTCTGTCTGGCTGGAACGAGTCCGGGATCTCGATGACGACACGCTTCGTTCCGACGCGTGTGCGAAACACTTGTCCGCCTCGCGTTTTTCCCGCTGGTTTTTCGCTAAACTGCTCCTCGTTTTATTCTCAGCCTCGACTACGGAGCGATTTAACTCTAATTACAAATGGAAATAATAACTTCTGCACGGCCACTCGTCCTTTTATTTTTAACCTCGACTACGAAGCTATTTAACTCTAGTTGCAAATGGGAATGACTTTTGCATATCGTATCGAGTTACGCGCTAGCGTAAGAGGAGGAATGCTTTATCTAAAAGAACAAATTGCCCTATCAAAACATAGCGATCCTCGAGTGCAATGGTAAGAATTACGGTAACGAGTCCCGTCTTCGTTTGTTCCCGATGCGAGTACTGTAGCTCACGGTATCGAATTCCAATCTCTGTTTACGGTTTTATCGATATCGCTTATTAAACAGTCGCCAGCGTTGAATAATCTGCGCGTTCCTCTTTGTCTCTCCTCCTTTTCGATATTCCTCTGTCTCTGTCCTCAAGCGTGTCACTGCTGTGCCACATGTACAATCGCAGGCCTGTCTCTGCCCCTCTCTCTTCCAACGCTGCATTCCCCTCTGTTTTCCTCGCGGGTATTCTTCCACGTGTGAGAGACTATATCGTTTGGGAAAACACGAGTCTATCTACGAGATATCTCGATTCTTATACAATCGCACCGAGCCATCGAGGATGCTAGAGTAAGACGAATCGCGAGGCTCAGGTCGCGTACGTAACGGCCAGCATCCGGAGCAGAGTCGTTCCAGCTTCTCGATGCACTCATCGATCACTCGATGTGTTCGTTAATTATTTCGTATCGACGCAATTCTTGCTGGGTTATTAAATTTCTCAGAGTCACTTCTGTTTGACAGAGTTTTCCCTGTTCCACGTGGACGTGGGTCTGCTGACAAAAGCAGGTCGAGGAAAGTCGGTACAGTTTTGGCCTAATTAGAGCGATCCATGGGTCAATAAAAAGAACCTTCAGCCCCCTGCTTTCCCCCTGTCTATTATTCAACGTTTGCTCGACCACTCCTACCACGACTCCCAATTTAATTACCTACCAACCCGCATAATTCGGCTAATCCGACTCACCTAGTCTATTCTGAGATGGAACCTAGCCCCCGGTCAGCCCTGGGCCCAACGAAGCGACCAGAAACGCTGGTCCAAGTGATAAACTCTCACCTTTCACCCCAACCCGTCCGAGTTACCCAATCTCCCCATCATCGTCTGGCCGCGTTTATTAATCTCTCGGAATCAAACAGACTCGGGCTCATCCTATCTCATTAAGCGACTGGTCCCCTCCCCGGTGTCCCTCCTCGCTCTGTCTCGTTTCGTTAAACGTCAGCTGGCTGAAACGACGAGGAACTCCATCCTCTTCCAGGCCAGGCCTGCGCTCCCTCTCTCCACGACTCGACATTCTCCTGGCGGCGCTCGTTGGCTGTGTGTCGACCGACGACCGTGTGCCAACTTGCCTCTGTCCATCGAGGTTTCGTCCCTTCGCGTGCCGTTTCGCGGCCGGTCAGTCAGTCAGTCAGCTCGGTATCGCATTATGCTACGGTCGCAACGCTGGCCGCATCCTAACCGTGGCCGAGGACCAATCTTCGCGACGTTACCTGGAATCGGCGCAACGTGAGCCCCGCTGGCATGCGGCCGCAGGGAAGATGGGGAAGACCGCCAGCAAGCTGAAGTCCCGCAGGAGCCAAAGTCAGTGACGAGTTCTCCGTACTTTTCCCATTTCTCTTTCCTGGTTTCGTCATCGGAGCGGATTCTCGTCGCACGGTTTCTTTCTCTCGAATAAAACGCGAGTTCCTAGAACCACGTGGTGGACCCGGATCGATGGACCCTGCGAGGAAGGTTCCCATCATGGGTGGTAATAACCAACGAAGCTGCGTCGATTGTCTATCACGCGTGACTCGCTGGTCAGAGGTTGCAAGAAGCTCGAAGATACTTTACAACCGTGACAGTGTGGTGGTTCCGCGGGTATTCAGGAGTGGTATGATCGGTGAAAGGAGAGTGATGAGTCGCAGTGATTCACAGGGAGCACGTGCTCATTGATGGACGCTCGAGGCTGATATTGGTGAGGGATCCCGTGGTCGAGCGACCGCACGATGTCACGTATATGCCTCGTGCATCTCTGCACTTTTTTTCTCGCTGATTAACATATCGATTAGGAACACGTTTCGCGCAGCTAATACGATAACCAATTAGTCAGCTGCTTCTTCCGCGAGCATCCTTGGAATAACAATTACTCCTGAGCCTCGTTAGAGAATCGCCTTTGGGAACCGTTCTGCTCGAATTCGCCAGGCCGCTTTCCTGCTCGGGCGTTATGCAAGAGGCGAAAAATCTCTGGCCAAACAGTCGAGACGCGACGATAAGTCACCTGGCGCGATATCGGTGCTTTATCGCGCTACTCCGCCTACGCGATCGCTTCCCGGCCGACACGTGTTGAGAATCACGTCGGAGTTTTATTTCAAAATCGAAACTGGTACGAAGCTATGCTAAACGTGGGATGTAGGTCGCACGGTAGTTCCTTCGCGCGGGGCCCGCGGCTGATAAACGCTTGCACCGACCGACCAGCCGAGATAAAGACCCCCTTTGGGAATATTTACGCGCGCGAGCCAACCGTGTAAACGGTGGCAATCAGACGTTAAATATTGGTCTTGCCTAAAATTTTTCATTCGACTCCGTTTCGCTGCTTTTAATCGGGACTATGTTAAGTGGGCACTCGTGTCTCAAATCAGCGGGGATTTGAACGTCTTTTGACTCTGGGAGTCGAATTTGGGATGGAAAGCATTGGCTCGTCATGACAATGATAACGGTACCTTTCATTGTTACGTCGATAATTTCATTGTTATTCTATCGCTTCATTATACTCGCGTAGCTCTAGGTCTAATATCTTTCCCACCCTGTCGGTAATTCCGATCGCTAATAAAGCCTCCTAGCTAACAATCTAGCCTGACAGACAATTTCGAGTTAAACTCGGTATATTGCACTGCATGGTACACAGTTTGCGTAGAGAAAGCCTGTCTAATTTATTACAACGAGAAATTGGGTAATCAGACTGGTAGAAACTCGAGTGAAGTATAGGTGGAGCGTATATCATCGCAATTTCGAGTGTACCCGAAATTTCAAAATGCCGTGATATTTCAAAATTTCTCCTATCGAAATTCCCGACAACCCGTCCGTCCCTGTTAGCTGTGTACAAACTGGGTCCAATTGAAATTCCAGCCGCGAGGTAAACGCGCATATAATTACGCGGCCACGGAGGAAACGGGGGAATCTCGACGCACGTTTCGTGCACGTGAATAAAGCTTCTTTTTTTCGAGACGTACGCGCAAAGAATCGACCGCGTCGAGTCACGGTCTTCAATGACAAAGGGATGCCCGTTCTTCAACCGGGTTGCCGCAATTCTCTAACGCGATACCCCGTAACGAAGTTCTTCCACGTTTGCGTTTAAGTTTGGAAACGTTCGTTCAAACGCGTGGTAGAAAAATCGTAGGAATTTTCGTGACAGGTAGAAACCAAAGGATCACGTTCATTTCTCGAAAGGCGAGGGGACAAAGAGGAAATAACGGCAACAGGTGATTCTGATTGATCCTCGTTAACAATGGCCGACTCGATTTGATCGCTGATGTAATCTGCTTTCATGGAATGCAAATGGGAATCGAGAATATTAAAATCTCCCATGAGATAATCGTCGAGAAATAGTATAACGAGTATAAGGAATAATTCTGGTCGAGTTTACGACTGTGGAATTTTTTAAAATCAACCAAACCTCTAAAAAATATCTAAATTAAATTCAGAATTCTTCAAATTTCCATAGATCACCGATTTATTTAAATCAGCTGCGAGATTATAATCGCGAAAAATATTTCCCAAGTTTATTCGCTTGTCACCGCTGTGGCCTCGAACACGACGTCTATGACGGTCTTTTCGGTCGATAATGGCTCTCCAAACGTTGCATAGTTATCTGGGTAAACGGACGGCTTATCAGCGTCGCCGGGTATTATGTCGTGGAGCGAGCGAGCGACGCAAAACACACCTGCATTCCAGGCACTCGGTTTTTCGAGCGAACACTCGCTCTTCTCCTTTTTCCTCGAATAGCTATCGAGAGGTCCCATTCCTCGCGAGTGTCCTTTCATTTCTTCCTCGAATGCGCCGTGAAATTTTTGGCCGGCCGAGAAAGCTCGCTGGCGACCAAGAGAGAAAAAGGTCTGGGTACACGCGAGTCGAGGGGATGGTGAAAGCGCAGATGGGGTGTTTAGAACAGGGCTCGAATGGCCGGGGTAGGAAGAGCCATTTAGACGAAGAAGGGAAGAACAGAAGAAAAGGAAAGAAGCAAGATGGAGTTTGTCCTTTCTTTGTTTCTCGGAACCTCAACCATAAAGAATCTTGTCCGCGATGGCGGAAAGGGGGGACGCGTGAAAGGATTTTCCTTTTGTCCGTGGTTGCTTTTTCGGCGAAGCGGTTGCATTAGGCTCGATTATGCAGATTTACCGATCGAAAGGAAACGATAAACGCTTATGTCGTTGGAATGAATGGTCCATTGTTCCGGTCGCCGCTGATCTATCGGTGACATTTCGAGCTCGAGGAATTTTTCGTCGCGTCCCGCGTTATCGTGATCGCGCGGGGCACGTCCGGCATATGCAATTCGATCGAACGATCCGCGAGTTTATTTTCCTTACCCCCCTCGAAAAAGTGCCGAAATTTCGCTGGTGACGTAACCGACCGATGTTTATCCCTGCAATTCTCGCTCCGCGATGGAAACATCTGCATTGCAAATCAGCGAAACCCGACGATGAAATATAAAGCAACGTTCGTTTGCTTGGCAAACAATTTTTATATGCCGTTCCTTCGCTCCAGTGGCAGAGCGTATCGCAAAAGCGTCGATATCGAGGTAACCTTGCTACTTGCGACAGCTGTTAATACGCTATCGCCATGTGGGACAATTGTCTTCGTATCTTTCGACAAAAAGCCACTGTTGCCTTTCAAGATCTAGCTATGGTATGGGAATAGAGAATCCTAGGGACCACCATGGTTGTAACTATTTTCGCGATGACTGTTCGACTATCGATACTGAGGAAGCACGTGACGCTAGGTGACTGTAATTATGCTTAGTATACAACGAGCGTTAGATTACTATAGCAGGCACTCGATGTTGACGACTATAGTCACCTATAGCAAACAAAAAGCCAGTGTTGCGTTGAAGATCTTAGTATGGTATGGGTGTACTTAGAAAATCCTAGGGACCACCATGGTTGAAACTATTTTTGCGATGACTGTTTGACTATAAATACAGAGGAAGCGCGTAACGCTAGGTAACTGTAATTATGTTTAATATACAACGAGCGTTAGGTGACTATAGCAAGCATTCGATGTTCACGATCTATAGCAAACGAAAAGCCAGTGTTGCGTTGAAAATCTATGGTATAGGTGTAGAAAATCCCAGGGACCACCATGGTTGTAACTATTTTCGCGATGACTGTTTGACTATAAATACGGAGGAAGCGCGTGACGCTAGGTGACTGTAATTATGTTTAGTATACAACGAGCGTTAGGCGACTATAGCAAGCACTCGATATTGACGACCATAGTCACCTGTAGCATACAGCGAGCACTCGTCCGTGACTATAGTCACCGGTGTCCAAAGAATGCTCGACCTAGAGAGACTATAGTCTCCATAGACTCTTAAAGAAAGAATAAGGGTACCATCGATGATCGACAACATAGATCGGGAAAATATCTCGGACCATAAAGAAATCATATCTGGGATGTGACGAAAAGAGAAACCCGCGAATGTATCCACCTACTGGTGCCTCCCACGAGCAAGGAAATAATCCGTATCACGCGCAGCTGGTACACGAACCGTGTTCCTGAAAATAGAGCGGAACGGGTGTTTGGAAATGCCCTGGAACAGGTACGCTTTCGTGGCGAAGAATGCGCGCGAAGTCACGCAACCCGGGAACAATTCCCGTCTGCGGTCCCTCCCTACGGAAAAGCGGAAAAACGAAGCCGAGGAAAGCGTCGGGTGAGTCTAGAAACACGGGCGTCTAGAAAAATCGCGTGGTTCCAACGGGGGGACACGGGCCCCCCTGTCCGCGACTGGAAAGGCTCGAGAGAACAGGTTTATATCCGCGCGCGTGAAGGCGAGCGAAGATAAACGAATCGAAGCGAAAGTGAGCCGAACACTTCAGTTTCTGGCCAACTGTTCGTAGGATCCGCGCCTGATCCGCTCGCTATCCGCGACGCGCATACCCGCTGGATAGAAAGGTGATCCTCGCGCCAAGTGCACACACGATCCTTCCCGAGCGTGGCTGCTGCCATCGTGATCGACTATGAACCATCGAGAGGCATTCCGGGACGCTGATAACGAGTCTGGACGCTCCTTGGCTGCACCTGCGAGCGCGACGTGCTGATTCCAACCGGAATTCCAGAGGAGGGTCCGACCGCTCGGTTCAGTTAACCAACGCGACTCGAGAGTGAAACTGGTGATCAGAGAGGGACGGAAAGGATCCTTGGATCGGGATGAAGCTCGCTGAAATTAAAAATCGTGCCTTGATCGCGGCTATAGTGAACAGTCAGGCTGTTAGTGGAAAGTGGTCGTGCGGAGGATGTGGTAATGGGTCGGAAGAAAAGCTGACGAAATGAAGATAAAAGGGAGTGTGTTGACGTCCATTGTGAGCACAGGTGCAACGAGAGTCCCTATCCTGCGAGCTAGCTCGTAAATGCCTCAGGATACTCGAGAGAATACGTCTCTCGACCCGACAGCCACTTTTTCCCAACCGCTACCATCACTGTGTCGTCTGTGCCGAGTCCAGAGGATCGAGGATAAAAAGCGGGATCGATAAACATTCGCGAACCACGTCTGCGATCGAAGCTACCCTCGTCGACGAGCGAAAGAGGAGACTCGGATGAAAGATATCGACGCAGAGATCATTTGCGTACGAGGACTGATAAAACGGATCGCAAGGCATGGAGGGGCGTTGGTATCCCTGCTGGAAATAGCGAGTCAACGGCCAACGATTTTAACACTCTCGTTCGAGCGAGCGATCCGCGTAGATCCGACGGATATCGATCAGAAGTAATTAATTAGTGGGACAGAAGTGCGTGACGTAGCCGCGAGGTGACACGATTCGGCGCGGATTGCGATGATCGTGAGCGACAAGGATCGCGCGCAGAAAAGTACCGGCATGCGTGAGTATCGGGAATCGAGGAGGAGGACGAGTAGATCGTTGGTGGATCGGTGATGCAGGTTGGAACGTCTTCGTGTCGAGTTCCTCGCGGGTCCCGTCGATGAAGAATCGAGTCGATGAGGAACATGGGTGGATGGGTCGCGATGCGAGTAGCTATAAGAAGGGAAACCGTGTAACGAGTGAGAAACGAGAGTCGTGCTCCACTTCCCGCAAAGTCGCTTTCCTAAATAGTTTATTAAATTATTTGGAAGAACGAGTGGAGAGAAACTGACGAAGAATTGGTTTGACAGGGCACAGCTATCTTCTTCAAATAAGTTCCTAAGAGGAGAGAAATGAAAATTGAAATTGAATTAGAACCCTTCATCCTAGATGTCGGAATTGTAGTAATAATTGACAGGGCACAGCTATTTTCCTAAAATAAATTCCTAAGAGGAGAGAAATGAAAATTGAAATTGAATTAGAACCCTTCATCCTGGATGTCGGGATTGTAGTAATAATTGACAGGGCACAGCTATTTTCCTAAAATAATTTCCTAAAGGGAAACGAAGATTAAAATTCGAACCCTTCATCCTAGACGTCGGAATTGTAGTAATAATTGACAGGGCATAGCTATTTTCATAAAATAAATTCCTAAGGAGAAATGAAGATTGAAATTCGAACCCTTCATCCTAGATGTCGGAATTGTAGTAATAATTGACAGGGCACAGCTATTTTCCTAAAATAAATTCCTAAGAGGAGAGAAATGAAAATTGAAATTGAATTAGAACCCTTCATCCTGGATGTCGGGATTGTAGTAATAATTGACAGGGCACAGCTATTTTCCTAAAATAAATTCCTAAGGAGAAACGAAGATTAAAATTCGAACCCTTCATCCTAGATGTCGAAATTGTAGTAATAATTGACAGGGTATAGCTATTTTCATAAAATAAATTCCTGAGGAGAAACGAAGATTGAAATTCGAATCCTTCATCATAGATGTCGTAATTGTAGTAATAATTGACAGGGCACAGCTATTTTCCTAAAGTAAATTCCTAAAAGGAGAGAATTGAAGATTGAAATTCAATTAGGACCCTTCATCCTAGATATCTGAATTGTAGTAATAATTGACAGGGCACAGCTATTTTCCTAAAATAAATTCCTAAAGAGAAACGAAAATTGAGATTAGAGCCCTTCATCCTAGATGTGGCAATTGTAGTAATAATTGACAGGGCACAGCTATTTTCCTAAAATAAATTCCTAAGAGGAGAGAAATGAAAATTGAAATTGAATTAGAACCCTTCATCCTGGATGTCGGGATTGTAGTAATAATTGACAGGGCACAGCTATTTTCCTAAAATAATTTCCTAAAGGGAAACGAAGATTAAAATTCGAACCCTTCATCCTAGACGTCGGAATTGTAGTAATAATTGACAGGGCATAGCTATTTTCATAAAATAAATTCCTAAGGAGAAATGAAGATTGAAATTCGAACCCTTCATCCTAGATGTCGGAATTGTAGTAATAATTGACAGGGCACAGCTATTTTCCTAAAATAAATTCCTAAGAGGAGAGAAATGAAAATTGAAATTGAATTAGAACCCTTCATCCTGGATGTCGGGATTGTAGTAATAATTGACAGGGCACAGCTATTTTCCTAAAATAAATTCCTAAAGAAAAACGAAGATTAAAATTCGAACCCTTCATCCTAGATGTCGAAATTGTAGTAATAGTTGACAGGGTATAGCTATTTTCATAAAATAAATTCCTAAGGAGAAACGAAGATTGAAATTCGAACCCTTCATCATAGATGTCGGAATTGTAGTAATAATTGACAGGGCACAGTAATTTTCCTAAAATAAATTCCTAAAAGGAGAGAAATGAAGATTGAAATTCGAACCCTTCATCATAGATGTCGGAATTGTAGTAATAATTGACAGGGCACAGCTATTTTCCTAAAATAAATTCCTAAAAGGAGAGAAATGAAGATTGAAATTCGAACCCTTCATCCTAGATGTCGGAATTGTAGTAATAATTGGCAGGGCACAGCTATTTTCCTAAAGTAAATTCCTAAAAGGAGAGAAATGAAGATTAAAATTAAATGCGAGCCCTTCATCCTAGATGTCAGAATTGTATTTAGTAATAATTAATGACAGATGTAAACCGGAACGAACAGCGCTGGATTTAGAATAGAGCAGGGATGTTTTAGATAGGGCTCGAGCGTTTCGATACGCTCCGAGACGAAACTGGTCCATTTATTTCTGGAAAACAAGCTGGATTTTAATAACACGCTCGGCAATGTTTCTCGTAGGCATAGCATGGAGCTTCCGGTTTCCATCTATGGGCACCCTGCAAAATCTAGGCGCCAGTGGCCGACGTCGAAAGAGAAACGGCATATCCTCTTCAGCCTCTTGTAAGGAACTCCATCAGAAGCGACACACGATCCACCTACAGCCGGAAGTAATTATTCAGAAGGAGCCATCCTTCATCGTAACGCCACCATCGCCGGAAGATCCGACCGAGGAAAACAGAAGGTAATCCGAGTGCACCTTGACTAACCACGAACTAACCGCTCTATCCGATCGAACGAATCAACGAGATCTACAGAGTGTTACAGGAACAGGGTCCAAGTAGACTTGCGATGCTCGTTGTAAAGAACAGAGTGTCTGATCGAATTGAATCCTGAGAGCGAAAGTGGAATACGAATTTTGAAAATTTCCGAGTAATAGTTCGCGAATTAAAGTATAGGTAGAGTATACGTCACAGATTAATCTCCTCGATACATGCATCGAGTCTCCTGTTGTTGACATTACTAACTGTTGTAAAATACAGTGGATAGGTTATGTTTTACCAGGATAATGATTCAGAATAACTACACGTGCTTTCTTTGCAATAGCTTGGAAAGAAGTAACTCCCATCGTTAGGTTATATTTGAATTGTCATAAAAGATACCAGATGTCGCTAGAAGCGTCTAACAACATGGCGTGGGAGATTAGAACTCTCCAACACTAAGCTGCTATACCCTCTAATATCATTGTATTTATATATATCATACCAAATTCATTCTTTTGTTTATATTTGAAACGTAGATGTTCATTTACGATATCTTGGGCTCTAGAATAGAAGACTCGAAATTTTCGATCCTTTTTCCGTGACACTCTGTATACTCCGTGACGTATACTCTATCTTTGTTTATATTTGAAACGTAGATGTTCATTTACGATATCTTGGGCTCTAGAATAGAAGACTCGATGTATGTATCGAGGAGATTAATCCTCTTACGAAATTTTCGATCCTTTTTCCGTGACACTCTGTATACTCCGTGACGTATACTCTATTTATACTTTAATTCGTGAACTACCACTCGGAAATTTTCAAAATTCGACTCGAATCGTGGATATTTGGACGATAATACTTAAGAATGTACGTCCCCGAAGGAAATGATCGAGGTCGTGTCCGGTTTCAGAGATGGAAGCGAAGGCTTCGAACGACACGGGTTCTTTGAACCCTGAAGAGAGACCTTCGAAGGACTTTTCCAGGGACTCGAGTCGAAATTCTCGCGTTATAAGTTATGAATTAGCCTGTTGGAGGGTATACGCCGAGGATGCCGGTACGGGAACATAATAGAGCCGGCAGGTCTCGAACCGGTTTTCCTCGATCTTTGCCTTCAAAGTGACGTCCTCCCTCGGCTGGCCGGGAATCCCATAACGGAAGGACGGCACAATGGGGGAAACTATAAACGTTGCACGATACTCGTACCGTTTCGTAATCCCTTTGGAAATCTGACCGACGGCCGTGGCCGATCCTTGGCCCGTCCGGCGTCGAGACTTATCTGGATTTATCTGCCACGATAACAGCCGGCTGTGTAGATCGTTAATGACTTCATAGTCTCAGCTATACGGATCGAAAGAAGTTAAACGCGGCGTAAATCGAGCGTGGTTAACGGAGTGTAAAGTGACGGTGAAATTGATTCATTTTACGGTATGCTGAGCAGGGATTGATTATGATGATGCTAATGATCGAGGTAATTAAGGTATGTTAGCGGCCACCATAGCAGAAGTTGTAAAATCGGTCAACCATCAAAGTCTGCGCACCAGCGAATGCCCGAACTTCATTTGGAACTAAGTAAAGTACAGTAGTCTATACGATAGAGAACATAAGCAAATAGGGTAGTAGGGATCTGGGGAAATGAGGCTTTTATCCTTTACTTAGACCCTCATAATTTTTCAGAAATTTTCAAGTATTCCAAAGTCCTGTTACCTATTTGGCTATTTCCTTTTCGTGAATGCTTCGTTTAATTTCCTTTCCTCTAATTCTTTATAACTTCCTATTCGCCAAATAATTGGATAATTAAAAATATAATTCCAAAATTAATGTAAAAATTAAATCAATAATTGATTTAACTTTTCATAATTTAATTTGTCCTTCACTTAGACTCATGTGAAATTTACTAAGACCAATCTAGTAAAATTTCCAGGTATACCGAAGTCCTGTTACCTATTTGGCTATTTCCTTTCCTCTAATTCTTTATAACTTCCTATTCGTCAAATAATTGGATAATTAAAAATATAATTCCAAAATTAATGTAAAAATTAAATCAATAATTGATTTAACTTTTCATAATTTAATTTGTCCTTCACTTAGATCTACGTGAAATTTACTAAGACTATTCTAGTAAAATTTCCAGGTATACCAAAGTCTTGTGACGAACTTCAATTATTGATTTAATTTTTACATTAATTTTAAGAATTATATTTTTAATAACCTTTTATAATTTGATAATATTATATCTCATGGAAAATGTGAATCTTGCAAAACTTAAAATAATTAAATAATGCAACTCCAATTCCCCAGTTTTTTTCTGGCATTATCTAATTTTTCAACTGTTTCTTCTATTCTGGCTATTTTATTCTTTTTCGTCCATTTGCTGCCTTTTTAAATACTTTTTGAAATCTTCATCGCTTTCTTTTTCTAGAGCTTTTGCTTCAATTTTTAGCTGTATAACCTTCATCTTAAATTCATCAATAATTTCAGCCTTCCTATGTATTTCAATTCTCACCCTAATTATTGTTACAGCACTGCCGGGAATATACATTTCATCGGTGCAGTTTCATTCTTTCATTACTCATACTTTCTTTATTGCAGCTCAAAATTTTAGTTTTAGTGAGCATGCACATCTTCATTTTCGTTTCTACCAATTTTGCTTTCCCCAGTGAAATTTTTCAGTTGCCCTCCAATCTTTGTTTAATAAAAATCGTAATCTCAATGGATGGTTCCTTCCGCCGAGTTTCCGCAGACGTAAGGGGGACAGTTATCGATAAAGCGAAGAGCAGCGGAGAAGTAACGCGAGCAGTTTCGCAGATATCGCGCGCGAAGTCTTGCCTCGTTGACATTAGAACGCGAAGATAAGGCACTCGGCGAACTTCTGCGAATCGTTTGCGAGCTGCTCGCATCCGTACCCTTAACGTCTATTTATACGACCGGCTGAAAATTGTTTTCGTCCCGCGGTCGGTTACAATTTGCAAACGGTGACCGTCAAACTCTAAATATAGGAACTGATGTGAGAAGTTCCTCAAGAACTAAAAACAAACAAGACAAAGAGGATGTGAAAAATGCGGTGAGTCGTGGAATAACGAATTTGGAATTTTTTCACAAAGCCCTAACGAATCTGGTAGAATAAGGCAAGAATCCTAACGATAGGGAACCAACCAGTCTTCATCGACTGACCTCAGGTAGCCTGGACTTCAATAACAGATGAGAAGCGAAGGAGTAAAACCGCGCGTGTGCATTGCATTTCGTATAACGTAGGCTTATGCGAATACTCGCATCCTTATCTCGAAGCTAAACGTTTCGTGGAATGCTATCAAACAGTCAACACGATCTTGCACCTGGTATAGAACGTGCATGGAATAAGCGTATGAAACATGCAGTGGTTGAATTTCGTAAGAAAGCTGCACGAAAACACAGGTTGATACGTAGAATATCAAATAAAAGTAGGTTTAACGCAAACAAATTTGACATAAATTTAAATCTTCGTATGGTGTGCACACATGTTGCACCCTGTGTAACCAAACAGCTGATGTTTCGAGATATCGGGGTGCTCGGATAAATTTGCTCTTTCTTAGTATTAGAAAGACAGAGAAATACGCATTTTCTACTACAAAAAGGCAAAAGATCATCGCATGACGCTATTTACAAGAAAATACAGTAGATTTAATCGAATGGATCGATTTACATCGTCAAACACGTTTGCATGACAGTGCTACCGTTAACTCGTTTGGCAATATTTAGCACCCTGATCGTGGCTCGCGTACAGACCCGTTACATACTTAATCGTCGCATTCCATCCACGTTCTTACATCGACCACCAAACAATGCACTCCCTTCCCGCTCTCGACACGAATGAAACGAATGCACAGATGCGTTTTATTACACTTATCGAGCGCCCCTATTCGACGCAGGCGCCCCAGCCTGCTTCCCGCCATATGCAACACCCTGTTCCCGAATAGATCAATAACTCGCATATCGACTAAGCCTAACATGGAGCCCTCGATAACGAGGAATTTCCGAATCGAAATGGAGGAATGGAGGATCGGGGGAAGATCTCGCTTCAGCGAGTTCACCGATCGAACGACCGGTGACTACTCGATGCTGAAAGACACTCGAGAACGGAGAAAACGCAGGCGTGGGTGAGGACGCGACGAGACACCATGGGACCGCCTCAGTGACGTAGACAGCTTGTCGAAAAATTCCATCGGCTGCTGCATTACGTCGAGTTCCAAATGACACCGAGATCTAAAATTCTGTAACAAAATGTTGCGAGATGAAGGAAGTTTGTACATAAGAAACGCGTACGATATCAACGTGACTAGTCTAAGATGTTCCACAGAGAAGGAGAAAACAAACGAGGGTCGAATTTTAATGGGTTTTTGAGTCAAAGGGGTTGCCAGCATCCGCGTGGAAAGGAAATATTTTCCTTGGCCGAGGAGAACGACGGTCGCGTTTAATTCGTCTCCCAGTCGTTCTATTAATATCACGCACAGCGCCCCTCTGATCCTCCAAAAATACGGCCCTGCTCGCGTCGTGGCTTTCCACGCACATAGTTCAGTGGGGTGCGCGCGCTCGGCCCGAGAGCCGTGTGGCCAAACCCTATCTGTCCTCAGGATTTCTCGCGGGTCTAAGAGGAAATTCCTCGGGCGGAATTGCGGTGGAAAAAGTTCGTGGAGTTTCGGCGAAGCGAGTGGTGGTTCGAGGGTTGAAAGAGGGAAAGGGTTGGTGCGGTGCGTCGGGGCGAGATGTGAGGGATCCATGGTGTAAAGTCGCTTTTTGGACGCAGGTCGTCGGAGGTAAAGGTCGAGGAGGCGGAGGAGGAGGTGGCGAACAGAAGGGAGGACTGCGACTCCTGCGAATCCGCTGCGAAAAGGGTTGACAGTAACGACTATTCCAATCTACCAATGGTAAGTGTGTGTTTTCTTTCCGTGCTCTTGGATACAACGAAGCTGTTTGGAAGCGTGCAATCCGCTGATAACGAGTGTTAATGGACGTGAATGGTGTTGATACGCGAGAGGGTTGGGTTGCTGACATCCACCCCTCTGGGGTGCAACTATGGCACGCGGTGGTTGTTGAAAATGTTGAAGTCTCAATGAAAAATACCGTCGAGTTACTTTCTAATTTCACCCTGTTTGCGCAAATATTTGAAATGTGTGGTATAACGGATGGAGATTGCTAGTGGAAGTTGCAATTCAGCGATAGCGATAGATGTTTGTTCGATGTTGTTATGGATTGCTATAGTAACGAAGCTTGATTTTGTTCGCGTGGCAGTAGTAAGAAGTAATAGACTCGTCAAAAGAATCCGATAATTGTTTCGTTGATGCTACTGTCTCGATGATCCAGCTTTCACGCGTGACACTCTAAGCCGTTGATAAGTTGTACGCATGAACGCTGACTTCGTTGATCCCTTTATAGACTCAGAACTCAAGGCTGTTCTTGTTAAGCCAATCTCGCGGTCTCGAACAGTCCAGACACTACTTTGTTCATTGTAGCGATTGTCTTACGTGACAAGTCATTCGAGGCAATAGTAAAACTCCTCTCGTGCGTGTGTTATATTAAATTGAGATCGTACTTCATAATGAAAATTAACGAACTCTAATTAGAAAGATACTTTAAAGAAGTTGTTAGATTAAGAGTAACTTAAAGTCACTTTTGCTCTAGAATTCAACGTCAAAAAATAATTTATCATCAAATGTATAGAGAAATAGAAAAGGACTCGAGATTGGCTTATTTCAATTAATATTTAAAAAAATTCTAATTCCAAGATTCCTCTCAAAATTCTAATACTTCAAAGATTACGGTGCCTTGAAGTATTTGAGAAGCCTAATTTAAATTTATATCGTCACATACTTGGTTTAGGAGCCACCGGAGGAGTCAACTCGGAAGCTTCTGGAACGAGAACTTCGACTTCTGGATCCTAGGGACTTGAGATCTCACACCTGGTACCATGGTAGCACTCTTCGAGGTGGGAGAAAGGGCGCTGAAGCGGAAGTACCGAACGACGGTGATTTCTTAGTCCGTGACTGTGCCTCTCAGCCCGGAAATTACGTCCTCACGGTCCGATGGAAGGGCCAGCCCCTTCATTTCGTTATCAACAGGGTGAGTTAACAGCGTGCACCTTAAAAGTACAAACAAGCAAATTAATTAAAAGATATCAAAGACGTACAACTTTCTGGAGAGAGAAAGAATAACTAGAATTTACAATCTCGTCGGAATGTAATACATGACCTAATACCGTTAACATACCTCAAAGAATAGAGATATAATCTTGCTGCATTAACAGGTGGTGATTCAGCCAGAGACGGTATACGAGCGGGCCCAGTACCAGTTCGAGGACGAAGCATTTGACACGGTAGCTGACTTGATAACCTTCTATGTGGGTAGCGGTCGTCCGATAAGCCAGGCTAGTGGCGCTCGTATAATCACCCCGAAACCAAGATGCGTTCCTTTGACCTGTGTGGCTGGACCGACAAGCAGTCAACACTGTTCCAGCCCTTCCTCCTCGTCCATCTCCACCGGTTCTCCGCCTCGTCTACCTCGAAAGCAGCAACGAAGTCACTCTCTGACCGCTCAGCATCATCCCTCGGATCAACACGATAGTCGTCAAACGACAAATCAGCAAGCAGTGCCTCATGGACCGGTCCAATCGAGCACTTTGCCACGAGTTCCGCCTATACAGAATCAACCACCGTCGTGTTCCCTGTCTCTGGGACGTCAAAAAATCACCAGGGTAATTTCTGATCCAGCTCTGCAACAGCAACAGCAACCAGTTCTTCAGCCGCCGAGTTTGAACCATCAAAATTCGCATGGAACAGCTCCACCCAAACCACCAAGAGTACCATATGCTCCTAATCATCAGCATCACGCTCATCACCATCATCATCACCACCATCACCATCACCAGGGCTACCAGGCGTCCGGAAGCGACAGTGGGAATGGATCTGGGGACAGTGAGTTCGAGACGAACAACTCCGGCGGTGCTAGTAATCCATCTTCCTCTGCTCCTATCAAAGGAGTCGTGATTAGAAGCCATTACAATACCAGCAACGATGGTACCAACGGAAATAATGGCAACGAATATGAATTATCCGCGGAAGAGCAGCTAGTAATAGCTGCACCGTCTCTAGAGATTACTACGTCATTGGACATCGAAGGGTTTACTACTTTACTCTTACCAGCTGGCGAACACAGGCCTCTGGATCCCACGGCATTGAGAGGAGTGTCTGGAATGTTGCACGATTCAGCGCCAAGGGTATTAGCCTCACATCTGACAAAGATAGACTTAGAACTGGCTCTGCAACCTGGCCCTGGAAACAGAAGTGGTCTCAGTGGCATCGAATTAGCTACTCTACCGCACGGTAGGCAAGCTAGAGTGGATCTGATCGAAAGATCGGAGTGTTTGAAGCTTGTTGTGGCGGTGACTGTGCTGGCTGGAGCCACCGCCATCGAAAGGGCGGCTACGATAAGCAAGTGGATCAAGGTGGCTATCGACACAAAGACCGCTCTGGGTAATTTGTACGGTTTCTGTGGCGTGATGCTCGGCCTGTGCTTACCTCAGATACAAAGGTTGGCAAATACGTGGCATTTGCTAAGACAGAAGCACACCGATGAGGCGTTTAGCTTCGAGGCAAAGCTCAGGCCCACGCTCCGTGCTATGAACGAGTGCACAAATCCTCAGGCACCAAATACTACTCTTCCGCATCTGTTGCCTATCGCTTTGCTTGGAGAACGAGGATCTGAAGACATTTTAGGTGGGTTGGATAACATTTTTCTGGTTTTGACTTCCTGGGAAATTCTCATTACAGATGTTTCTCCGATAGTTGTTACTCATCTGAAACAAATGTTTAACGTTAGGTATATGTAATAAAACTTAAATCATTTTTCCAGGAACGGTAGCTCCGTCAGGCCTGGCAGCAGCAATTTTATCGACCTGGGAGAATTCAGCCCCAGACTGTGGATTATCCATCGTTTGGTCCCACTTGGAATCGGCTCGCAAAATGGCGGAGAATCTTCCATTATTCCGCAGGAACGCAGAGATCGTGCTTGAGGGATCCAGAAGCGACGAATTACTATCCGATGCGTTTCGAACGGAGTTCCACATAAAATTCTTGTGGGGCAGTCGTGGGGCCACTGTCGCACCGGAAGAGAGGCACCTGAAATTTACACAAGTGTTAGATGCAATGTTCGATAAATGTTCGTCGACTGAAATAACGGCCTAACCGCGACCAAAGGAGAATATTTTTAGATAGCAGATTACTCGACGACGTTCAATAAAAGAACTTTTGTTTTCTCGAGAGAGCGAGACAAGCGTTAGAAGAGAAGGGACCCGAACACTCTTTTGCGTTCACTTAGTTTCTACGTGTAAATTATGATTGTGTAATTATGTAATTAAGTGACTGTAATTAATTGTACTTTCGTAGGGTTTAATATTTTATTTGATAAGGTTCGCGATCGATTGTGATTGAATGCACTTAGCAGACCACGCGTTTTAGATGTACGTTTTGCCGTGATCGGGCCGTTTTCCCGCGATTTTTGCCGGTTTGCAAACACTTTCTTCTAACAACGTAGTTCGTAAGCGTAAACCCTTGAAACGTGGTTCCTCCATCGCGACGAATGATACTTTTGTAAGAGGAACAATGGAACAACGAAATAACGTATCTTTATGGGATATATTTGTCGCGATGGTGGAAACGTATCCCGGAGGAACAAAGAATCAAAAGCAGATAGCATTAACGTGACTTGGACGTATTGTAACACAGATGTAACGATAAAACGTTATTTAGCGCAATAACGATTCCCGAGGACGAATAAAGATCCTTTTACTATTAACAGGAAATACAGTAGTTAACGTCTGTCAAGAAATGTAGGCGACAATATGATAATCAAATCGAATTGAACTTGACGTGTACTTAAGCTCTAACCGATCCTATTATTATTATTATTATTATTCGGCCGATTATACGTTGTAAATGTTGTTCACGTTTGTTCACATTTAATAATATATACGGAAAATGAAAATCAGCTTCGCATTTTAATTCCTACCCCCTTTCTTTATCGCATTGTTTATACGAGACTTCTTTTCCCAAAAAAAGAAACCACTCGTCATCAAATATGTACAAGTATAAAAAATCATTGTACATTTAGAAATGTTTTTGAAATACCGCTTAAATTATAATCATATAATAAATTAAAATAAATTATATTATAAGTCGTAGAATTACATAACGCGATACATTTTTAAATAATAAAAACATAATATATTTATTATACCTTGAAGGATCTTTTCGTCTTTTTATTAAGAAGGTATATCGATGATTATTGTTTATGAAAAAGAATGCTATATCTTTGTTTCACAATGTGCCCTGCCATACCAGATGCTCCCTATTCCAATAACGCCGTACAATTACGTACTCCCACTACTTCTGATAAAATTATCAAACACACGGTTGTGGCTTTGGTTAGTCCCATTCTGGACAACTCGTGTCATCGTGTTTACCAGTTTCAATTTTCACTCCAACTGCTCGTCGTTTCCTTAATTTTTTACGTATTGTCATCTCCTAAAATAAACAATCGCTGATAAAGCTGCAGTTCTTTTAAGTATATATACTCATTATAACGAACTCGTTTGTATTGCTGGATATGATATATATATATATAATGGAGGATGGATAGAATTGAAAATTAGAGTGGCTCACTTACGTATATTGATAACTCCATGTGATGTGATCTGGACAATCAGCAAACATTTTGCAAAATTTATATTGTCAAGCTGGAGACTACGACACGTTCTTCAAAATTTGTCTGTAATTTAATGAAGTAAAAATGATAAATATTTTATTTAACTTTTTAATAATACGTATTTATATGTTAGTATTTTATTAATACTATTTATACAATCTTATCTTTTATTTGTTTCTTGAATTATTGTTCGTATTGTCTTTAACTTCTTGATCTACTATTTAGACTAAAATATTTGATTAAATATTGAAATGTACAGAAAATACGTACGATGCAGAACTCTTGCTGCCTGGCTTTGAATTAAAAATGGCGGAAATTTATTTCTCCACCTAACGGCGCAGTTTGTAACTATTAATTCCCATAGGATATATGATAAAATACCGATAATATGAAATAAATGAAAATAAACTGAAACTTATCAACCTATCAATAGATTTTACGAATATA
>NW_016913324.1:675552-678093 GCF_001483705.2 Eufriesea mexicana | reverse complement strand
TTTTATCAGATATTTAGATAGATATGTATATATATCAGACAAAAAAGACATATATAATATTTATTATATAATATTTTAGCTTAATATTTCAAATTGTAATTATAAGTAATAAAACATATGATGTATTTTATATTCTCTGAAATTTTTCTGAAATAATAAATATATGAATATTTTAATACTAATGTAAAATATATAAATATAAAATTTCTAAAATCGAAAGTAAAGATACCAAAATATCTGAATAAAGTATCTGATATTCATAATCATAATGTATTCTTAAACCTTTTATTATTTACCTAAATTTGCAATTGCACTTTCATTATAAATTTACATAAATTTAAACTGATTGTACATCTAAGTAGTAGAATATGTAATTATTATAAAAAACTAATACTAAATACATCACTACGCATTAGCAAGTAAAAAATTACGTTAACAAATTTTTGTTCAAACTATGATTTAATTGGTATTTTTCAAATAATACGAATTATATATACCATGTACAAACATTACATATATATAGTATTATATAGTTTATGACATAATGTGATGAAATGATCAATTCGTAAGTCTCATGCAATAACTACATTTACGATAGTAATGAGAGATATTTTAGTATTAGTAATGAAATATAACGTGATAGATAATATATAGATTAATTGAAGGTTATTGTTTAATAATGACTTCTGCACAAGTCGAATAAGTTCAGGTATATATAAAAACAATATATTTTACGGTTAAGAATATTTAAATTTACAATCCTGACAAAACAATGAAGCCTTTAACAGATCTTCCTTTAATATCAAAATTATCAACAAGAGTCATACGAATTTTAGGATGTAACCAAGGAGTTATGACATTACAAGGTACAAATACATACCTCGTTGGTACTGGCACCAGGTAATACATGAAAATTTTATTAACTAAGAGAGCGAGTACATATTTATATATTGTAATGTAAATTAATATTTCTTTCCTACAGACGTATATTAATCGACACAGGTGGAGAAGAAACTGCTCCTGCCTATACAAAGTTATTACGTGATGTATTAGGAAAAGAAAAAGCAACTATTGAACATTTATTGATTACACATTGGCATGATGATCATTTAGGAGGAGTTAATCCTGTTTTAAATACATTAAAAATGTTAGATATAAAAGCAACCTCTAGAAAAGTATGGAAATTTCAAAGGGCTCAACATGACAAAGGTACAAGTGAATCTGAGAAAAAGACTTCATGGCAGAATTTAGAAGATAAGCAAACATTTGAAGTGGAAGGTGCCAAATTACGTGTTGAGTATATGCCTGGTCATACGAGTGATCATGCTACCTTTATATTAGAACAAGAGAATGCATTATTTAGTGGAGATTGTATTCTTGGAGAAAGTACTACTACGTTTGATAATTTACATGATTATACAATATCATTAAATAAGATATTGGCATTAAAAACAAAACTTATCTATCCTGGTCATGGACCAGTAGTAAAAGATCCAGAAGCTGTGATTAATTATTATACTGAACATAGATTAAAAAGGGAAAGTGAAATTTTAGATATTCTTCAAAAAAATGCAAAACCTAATACATTATCTGAAATGGATATTGTAAATCATTTATACAAGGTAATTTAAATCATTTAGTTTATGATATATTTAGTTTTAATGTCAAATATACAATATAAAACCTCATATTTTTAGAATATCTCGCGAGACAAATGGGAAGCAGCAGCTAATAATGTAGAACGTCATCTTGACAAATTATTAAAAGAAGGCAGAGTGAAAGGCATGAAAGGAAAATGGCAAAGTATATAACTAAAGTAAGTTTAACAAGTTATTTAATTTAAAATTGTAAATCCTTAAATTATCTATGGTGTTTGTAAAATAATATCTGTAAATATTATACAAAATAGACAAAATACAGTATTGTATTGTTTCATAGTTTATTTGTAGTCTAATACTAAATCCATACCCATGTCAGTTGAGAAAATCATCGAGAAAGCGATGCTGTGAAACATTTATTCGATTTACAGGAACAAAATGATAATACATTGTTCATGAATTTTGTTTTCCAATGTTTAGGCTGACAATGCTAAAAATGTGCGTACAGTGTACAATAATCGTTACAAATAATTTTACGAAGTATATGCCACATAGTATAATGATCCGTTTATTTGATTAATGCAGCTTTCATATTCTGTTCATTTCTTTTAAGGGCTCATTAAAACACGTGACACGTGAATAGATGTTCGATATAAAATATATACTTTGCTACAAAGACATATCACGACAATAAACGTTTCAATATCTCCATTATAAAATCTGTTCTCTACTAGATAATGTTGGCGAGTATTCATACACGCGGTATATAGCACCCCTTACTTTGAACAAAGGGCAAAACCCCGACGTAACATGACGTTACAATATATAATATAGACTTCGTTTATATCTTTAATAAGCTCACTTCATCTGATCATCTGTTTCTCTCTTTGGGTAAATGTAAAAAATATATATATATATAATTATATATATATATAATATATTT
>NW_016913324.1:665267-675427 GCF_001483705.2 Eufriesea mexicana | reverse complement strand
TATATATACATATATATATATATAAATCTCAATGATATATATTTCTATAATAATTATTCTTCGTACATACATATAATATAATCTCTCTGTCGTTTTGTATTTGTCTAGCAATTATCGATAACATCATCAACGCCATCACATAATATTCTATTAATTGGTATTAATTATCAACAAAAAAATTTAATTATTAAACAACATATGAAATATATTATACTTAAAAACATATATAATAGAAACGACATCAAACAACAAGATGATTCATTTGTTAGAATGAAATCAAGTCAAGAAAAAAGATGCATTAATGTATTAATGAACTCTCATAGGATTCTACTTCAAGGTACTGTGAAAAACGTAACTTTTTACTACACTCAATTCCCGTGGCTCCACTTAGAGTTGAGTGGGGTCAGTACAGTGTTGATTATTACAATACATATACACGCGTATCGTATTTACGATGCTCCTTTTCTGCAACGAGAAAGATCAATCTCAGATACTTTACAATAGGGAAAAGGCACCTGGATGCGCAAGAGACTTTTGATGGAGATAAATAAAATGAATTATCACATTCGACAACTCGTAGAAAAAGGAAGATAAAGAAAACCCTAATTGTCGCGCTCTCATGCGCCCGTCTTACTTAACACGATAAAAGATTTCAATTGTTACAAAGGTGGTGCTAACTTCGTCCATTTTCATTATATAAAAACGGATTTCATATCTATCACATACAAAGTCTGAAACGACAATGTGGCACAAATATATAACTCGTACCGAGCCAAGACTATATCTCTCATACTCAACTGGTTGGAATTAATTATTCTCGATCGTTCGTTCGTTCGTTCGTTCGTTCACGCTCTCTCTCTCTCCCTCTCTTTCTCTCTCTCTCTCTCGCTCGCTCTCTGTATTCGAAAGTAGATCGAATACAAAATTATATTTTAATGACAAGAATACGGCAGTACTACATAAGAAAACCGTTTTGAGGATCGAAGCAGCTCGGATTTATGTAGCTCAACAGATCATGCTCCGACATCGAGGTAAGCTCTTGAGGCAACATACCGTCTTCCTGCTTTCTAACCGTTGTACCATTTGCACTGTTTGCCGTATTTGTTATAGGTGGGTTTACATTTTGTCTATTGGGTGTCACAGGTAAGGCAACCGGTGGTGACTTGCTCGCCACCTGTTCAACGATATTATTCTGGCCAGAAGGAGATTTAGGTAAAATTCCCTCCATAGCACTGTTCATTAATTGCGCACTTTGCGTAGCTACACTATTTAATATATTTTTCGTTGCTATTATGGCATGCGCGGTTGTTGTAGTAATGGGTCGATTATTAATAATATCCTGAGTAGCATTAGTAATTACATTATTAATCGCTTGTTCCGCAGCGTTAGTTAACCTCTGCTGCGATGGTTCCTGAGCTGCTCCACTCGCTAAAGCAGAACTAGCTTCAGCAACAAAACCTGCTGGCTGATTCAACATAGAACCGATATCTTGTTGCACTGCCTGTTGCATCGCTTGAGCAGCTTGAGCTTGCTGCACTGCCTGTTGAACCGCTTGAACTTGTTGCACCACTTCCTGTGTAGCTTGCTGCACTGCTTGCTGCACCACTTCCTGCGTAGCTTGCTGTACAGCCTGTTGAACAGCCGGTACAGCTTGAACTTGTTGTACCGCTTGTGCCTGTTGTACAGCCTGCTGGACAACTTGCGCATGCTGTACCACATGTTGAACAACCTGCTGTTGCGCTTGCTGTACAGCTTGTACCGCTTGCTGTTGCGCCTGAGCAACAACCTGTTCAACTTGCTGTTGTGCTTGCGCGACAACTTGTTCCACTTGTTGCGCTTGTTGCATTGCTACGACATCTGGCTGTATAAGGCCCGGTATCTGAGGAATATGCTCCGCCGCTGTCGATATACTCTCATTCGTAACTTGTAATGGATTATGAGGTGATACACCAACAGTCGTATTGGACGTACCGGTCGCAGTCACGGGAGACTCTTGCATCGGCGGCAAAAGCGCAGCATTGATAGTAGTGAGTAAACTGTCGCCATTTGCCTGCTCTGGGACGACCGATGTGGGCGATGAAACGGACGTTGCACCGTTTCCCGGCAATGGCGGCACGGTTTGAGGAGGCATCAACGCTTCGAGAATGGTCTTGACCGGAATAGGCGGGCTAGTTCTATTTTGTTGGGGGCTCGAGATCGTTTCGTGATCAGTGACTGCGGAAACATGACTCATTATGGTATTGTTATTGGGATTCACGGTACGTAGTGGCGAAACCAACTGATGAGATTCAGCGCCAGAGTTAACGAGAGTATCTAACTTGACGCCTTGAGGGGGAGAAGCTAAAATATTGGAAGCTTGTCCTTGTTGAGGCGGCCGTCCTGTAGTAATAATGGAAGCTCGTTGTTGTATAGTACCTACAAATCCATTCTCTTGATTTTCAGCCTCTTTGACGTTAGATTCGATATGGTTAAGGTATTTTTCTACGCTATGACCACTCTGTGCAGGCAGTTGTCCATTTGTCGGGGCGGTAAAATTTGACAGTGTGCCGAACTCCGACTGGTGATGTTTCATACGAAGATCAACAACGCCACCACCCTGAAGACTTCCGTTAGGACTACCTTCTGCTGGCAACATCGAGTTAGTTTCTTTGTTGATATGATGAGGACTTAGAACTTTGACTTGAGATGGTTCGTGCATACCTCCGAAGGTGTTTTGGTGTGTCGATACCATGGACAATGGATGCTGGTTTCGCATTAGATCTACCACACCGAGAAGATTGACTGCTTCCTGCACAGGCGAACTGTTCGCTGCTACAGGCACCGATCTGATTATATTAGCCTGAGGTGTCTCCCTTGAGTTCTCGCTCACGAGCTGTTGCAACGGACTGGTGCCCGACGAACCATTCGCAGTCGGTGTTGGTATGCTTTGCATACTATTTTCGCTAATCATGCTATTTTCACTGTTCTCATCTAGAACCTCTGTCTTCAAATTATCTGGTAAGATTAATTGAAGATTCGAAGACGATCTGCGATTTATGAGCGGATTCGCTACCAAAGCAGGTGGTGGCATCATCACGTCAGGTGGTGAATTTTGGCAATTAGGGCTCTGAGCAGCCCACATCATGACTGGTGTCACCTGAGAGGATGCCGTCACCGGTGGTGGACTCGGATCGCTCTTAAGAGTTTCTGCTGTTTGGGACGTTGACTGTTGTGGCTGTATAGTCGTCAAGAAGTTCGGCGTTCCTGCGGCTCCTTGTGTAATCAAAGCTGCAAAAATCACAACGTCGTATAAACGTCTAGCATCATTTACTACTTATACTATCTTCATTCGAGTACTTTCCCTTTGCCCTTTTAGTCGTATAAATGCATTATTTCGAGTAGTCTACAGTATTATCTCGCGTTCGAAGATAAAAGATTTACTTACTGCTCGATGATACACCTGTAGTCAAAGACACCGCTGTAGGAGACGTTGCTAACGCAGTTTCGCCGTTGGTGGTGGATAAAGGTGGAGTTATCGGCTCGACCTTTCCCACCGATGGCTCAGGGGGCGTAGACACAGCAGTATACAAAAATGTGTGGGGTTCGCTCGTTTTTCCAGACGATAGCGCGTACAATTTTACGCTAACCGTTTCCGAGGGTGCCAGATCTTGCCGCCTGTACGCAGGTACGACGCAAACCAGATGCGTTTGTTGAAGAAACTCCTTGTCAGGTAGAACCGCGCATTCCCAGTGCGGTTCCAAGCTGCTCGATAGATCATCGTTGTCTAGTTGAAACACTACGCGAGTATCTTTCAGAAAGTTCTTTCCAAGTATAAATAATTCTAAACCTCCGGTGCATGGACACGACGTGAGTGATTTCTTGCAGATCTCCGGTATGCCCGGTGGTTGAGCTGCAAGTAATCGGTCAGATCGATGAAATATAATCGTAATATCGTTAATTCTGAATTAAAAAATGCAAGAATACGATTGTGATATTTACTGCAAACTATCTGTTGGGAACAAACTTGCAAAGTTTCCGTTGTCCCGTCCGGATGAGTGATCATCGTCCGGAAAACCATGCGACAACGAGTGGACTTCTTTTTACTGCGTCCCTGAAGGACTCCGGCTTCCTGGGGGAATCTGTGCTCCACGTCGACGTTCCGTTCCTTCAGAATACCGACGCAGTCGCACGTGACCATCATGTCTTTCGTTGGATCCATATCGACCTCGATCACGATGGTGCCATCGATTTTGCGTTCGATGCACGGCGTCGAGTTCTTGCCGCTAACACGGCAGGCTTGATAAAACATGTGAGGCGCGACACGACCGAGGTCCGTGCCGATGAAAACTTGAAGAGTAGTCGGTTTGTCGTAACCGACCAGTCGTACGATCGGGAATCCATTTCCTGTCCGATCCTTTACCGCTCCTCTCGAGCCTTCCGTTTGGTAACGAGCTCTGTGCTGCTGCTCGGGTTGACAGATAATTTGCAATTGCACCTTTCCATCCGCGGAAGCACTACCTGCAAGTTGTACGAAGAGACTACATTAAAACGTACGCATTGGACTTGGAATCTAGCAAGCTCGTCCGAGCTCGAATTTCACGCATCAAAGTGTCTCGCTATCTTTCTCTGGTACAGTTATCAGGATATAGAAACGGTGAATGATGTCGAGAAAAATGCGTATCAATAAATACGATTGCTCGTCATAAAAGTTCGCTGATTTCTCGAACTGAAGAGATAGAATTGTGTAACGCGCGCCATTCGCGGATAGCGCTGTTATAATTATATTTCATCCAACTGAAGGAATGGAGCAGACGCGTAGCAACGAGGAGCCAGCGCGAGAGAAAAGAAGGGTCGAGCTCTCAATTTAATAAGAGAGGGGAAACAATGTGTAGAAGTTACATAAACTTTCGTTTGACCTACATTCGATATCGTATTTTGATATCAACGAAAGAGTATCGACGATTTATTTTAACCGGGTACAAAATGGTGCCTGAACAACGGAGATAGCGTATCGTTGCGGTAAAAGTGTGACGAGAGGTGAAAAATTTCGCCGGAAATAGACTTTATCAAACTAGTCGTTGGTCAAACAAGCGAGCAACAATATGGCCGATAGTGTGCGAGCCGAAGGTTATCGATTTACATCATCCTCTAAGATCAACCACAAAATTTGTCGTCGCCAATCTCCCACTTTCTTCCTCTTTCTTTCCCCTTCTTTCCCTTTCTCACTCTCTCACTCTCTCTCTCTATCGGTCAGATCCACATGCAAACAAGCATGAATCTCCACGCGCGAATTACTCCACGGTAATTTATCTAAGAACGCGAACTCGCGTCTCCGCTAAAAATTACAATTAACACGCGCCCGACAATATAAACACGAGACGGCGCGCACTGATCGCTTTGACGACGGCCCTGTCCCCCCAAAATTCCCTCGTAAATTCTTCTTTCTCGAGAAATTCAAGAACATCTGTGGCCGACGACGACGAGAGCTGCGTTATCTCTGTCTCGTGACCTCGCGCAGACCTCGCGACTGGTATTATCTCCACCAAAAAACCGCAATATCAACGGCAATAAATTTTCAAACCCGTCTGCCGAAAGAGCAGCAGCAGTTTGCTCTCTCGACGAGAGATCGATAAACCCATATACCGCATCGTTTCGACGTTTCGATAAAACGAAAAGGGTTAACGACAGAGATCATGCCACAGGGACTCATCGAATCCTACCGATGGAAGACGAGGGGGAAAAGAACGGTAGCAAACGCGTGTCATGCACGTACACAGTTGAGAGGTTAGGGTGACTGGACCCTGCTGAGTAGCCGACGTTCTCTTTGCCAAGACACCCAAGCCTGGACGAGATCTCGAGACCTCGACCACCCGCCCCGAGCTTCCATTTCCTGTCCTGTTCCCGGAGATCGTGGCCAATCCGCCTATTCCGTTCGACGTGCCTCTGCTGGCTGTCTTGCTATCGGTGCTGGTCGCGTGTGCAACCTCGGGAAAAGCGAAGTTCGCGTCCTCGGACTCGAGCTTGATGTCCATCTTCCTCCTCTTCGAGTCCTCCTCGCCGGCGCCGTTCCAAGCCTGTTAAGCAACAGAACGGATTGATGTAGTGGCATGCGTATGCGTGCGTGCAATCTACCCGGCCCGGTCAATTTAACGAATCAAACTGCTGATCGACCGGGTTCAACTACCGTTAGAGACCGGTCAGTGTCGCCGTCGAATCAACGACAACCGACCCGTGCTGGCAGCTACGCGTGATCGCATTAGATTTCGCTTGCACGTGCACGTTAGCGAGTGGCGTCACTTCAGAAGGGGAAGAGCTTCACGGGCTTCGATCGTGGCACCAAGAGGCAGAGAGCCCTCTTGGGAAACGTTTTCGGGGCTCGACGTGGCGGCCATTTCGACGGCGGGAATAGGGTAGAGGACGAGGGTAAGACGATGACGGGGTGCTTGGCAAGCTTCTCGATGTTGGGTTCTACGGCTTTGGAACGAGCAGGATGTCTCGTTGATGTAGAGGGCACGCGAGCAACGTGGCGTACACGTGGACAGTGCTATAAAAGGGTCCGAATCGCGCAACTGCGTTAATGGTACGTTAATGGTATAGATATCTTCCTCGCCTCGCCCGTTTCGTCCGGTTTTATTACGCTAGGTAGGCTTAACGATCGAAAGTGGCTATCGTACGCGGTTCAATCCGGTATCTGAAATCGGCCGCTCTTACTTTGGGTCAATATCAACCGCTAAACCGACTCGTAATATTTACTCAATTATCCGGGACTATATCGCGGCCGCGTTGTAAGCGGCGCATTGTTAAAACGCTTAATCCGCGCGAGCCTTGCTTATAGCCTAGTAACGTACGCAAACGTGGCCGTGCTTCGTTATCCATATATCGCGTTGTTACGCAACAGGCAGGCCGAGAATAAGTTATCATTGCATGTATCGATATCAATCAAAGCTCTCTACTCGCCGCGGAACACGCGTGTTTGTGCAACGCGATAAAACCCGGGTGAAGCGAGGATAAAAGCGGCGAAAACGAAGAGGAGGACGGGGAAAGACAAAAAGAAGAAAAGCGATTTCTTTCGGGTATCTTCGCAGATACCGCTGCACGTTTCCGATAGTTTCACAATATTTCTTTTAGTAGGACGTTGACTGGATCGGCGCGTGTTGCACACGCACGGGATAAAAATAATGTCGAGACAACAGAGTCGCCAGTTCGAGATCTTCTTCCTCCACCTTCGCGACTCCGCGTTACGCCACCGGATGGAACTCAAAGCTCTTCCCCTCTGCCCCGCCAGGTTTTCCCATGAAACGCACGACAGTCGGGAAAATTCGCAGGCTAGAGCAACAATATATGTGGCTCGACAACGGCGCAAATGTAACGCAATTTCGCGACGATAATCGTCGATAACACCGTAGTCGTTGCTTCTGCCGCTCGCTTTTGTCACGCTCACGATAACCCGCAGCGATATATAAACAAAACGTTAACACGCGATAAACGCGCATCTCTTTTTACTACTAGAAATATTCGACGGTGTATGACAGACTCTGTTTCCACTTGTATCTGCTTCCACAATCCGCCGATTTACATAGCATTGCGTTTCATTTCGAGTTACAATAGCTTGCCAGACGCGTACACAAGGTCTAACCGCGTTCGTCGGCCATTCCAAGTTTGAGATCACCCTATCCGCTTCGTTGCAACTACCAAGTCCCGATGGGAATTAAAGCATCGTCCATTACCGACTCCTTCGTCTTTTTTTAACCATTGTTTTCGTGTTCCGCGATTCCCAAAATATACTAGTCTGCCCAGGCGTCGATGCCGGACCGATTTAACACAAAACCGTGAATGATACAATCAACACACTATTTACGATAATTCCACTCTCGTTTCGCACTTCATTCAAAGTTCAACAACACGCAGAATGTCGTGTACACAAAATTTCAAGTGGCCGACGGTTAGCTCGTCTTAATCCCTTTCCGCATCAATGAACGATTAAATCTTTCGCCGGCAATGCTCGATCTTTCTTCGTTACTTTATCGGTACGAGTTTCTACGTGGATGTGTACATGGTTCAAAGGGTTCAACGTCGACATCGGCCCATCGTCGAGAGCTGCCTATATCGCGACCATTGTTCCTTTCGACGAGTTACGACGACGAGGGTGGTCTCAAACCTATCCGACCCTATCGTACAGGTGCATTTCACTAACGTTTGCGTTCGTGAGGTGTTGCTGACGTTCCTCGAAGCCGAGGCCAGAATCGTTCGAGTTATCGCAACTCTCCTGTGCCGAGTTGGCCCTCGACCCGTGCTCATCCGAGTTTCGTAAGGATCCCAAAGGTATCCTAGGCTGTGGTTGTTGCTGTGACTGTGTTTGCTGCTGCTGCTGTTGCTGCTGCTGCTGCTGTTGCTGCTGCTGCTGTTGCTGCTGCTGCTGCTGCTGCTGCTGACGCTGCTGATGGCTGATTCTTCTAGACGCGGAGTGCGCGCGGTTGCTCGACGTGACGGTGCTCCTTTGAACCGAACCTGTCACCGCTGACGATCTTCCTCCTGCATTGTTACCTGGAAACGACCGACAACGTCAGTACAACATAGAACTCGGGTACGACCATTCCCGGATGAAACGATGCATGGGTGAAATGGCAAAGCTGAAGTGGCTTTCGTCGAAATTCTCGTTACTTCGCGAACACGTGGCAGACGACCCTCTCTCGTCTATACACGAAAGCAGATGGTTCTCTTTCCTCTAGGGAGACCTGGTGTCACTGCAACCGCCGGATGCGTGAGCATAACCGCGGTGATAGCATTTCCCGAGGTACTCGCGCTCTATCGTGCGAAAGTTGATCGTGCGAATCGGGTATTTTTAACGCGCCAAGCCCTCGTGACTCTGAATCGAATAATTTCACGTCACCTCACCCTATCGTGCCGTAACGTTTACAGACGTGCCAAGTGACGAGCAAGGAGAGGAAACCTAGCAGAGTGGACGATCGAAAGCCTGCCTGCGACGTTTTAAGCTCGACTGAAACCCGTCCGTGAGAGAAATGAAAACGAGTCGGTGAACAAAGGATTGACACCTTGGCACACGATGGCGAATTGTAGCCGGGAAATAATTCAATTCGGACAATGACACGCTCCGAGTCGAAGTTCAAGGCTGTCAGACAGAGGTACGAAGACATCGTGCGTCATCGGCGTCGCGCGACATCGCGGTCTCCGCGGATGACGATCCTCCTGCTCGTGTCGGCGTCGTTGACAGCGCGGCTTACGCAACGGCTGGCCCAAAATGCTGCCGAGCGGAGGACGAGGAACGCAAGGACAGATCGATGGCGAGCAGACGCGAGCACGGAGGCGACTCTGCTCGCTGGCGGAAAAGAAAATCCGCGGCTATATTTAAATAACCGCGTTCCGACTGGCGGAGCAGGCCAGAAGCCTCGGCGTGGCAGCTTTTAGCCGCGATGCAGCCGCTCGTGATTTTCATTTTTCCACCACGGCCGCGATACACAACTCGCTGTTCAGACATCGAACCGTACAAAGTCCGCGCCGGAGATCGATGATTGTGTGTTCGCGCGCTCCACTCTTCGTGGCCAGGGTAAAAAGGCGGGTTTATCTCGCGACGATTAACCAGCCGCGCCTGATCAACAAATGGAACGAACAATGCTCGCGTATCGGGGATTGATTTTCATATTTCCTGTCTCCTTTCTCGCCGCTCTATTATTTCCACCGTGTTTCCCTCTTTTTCGCAAACTCTTCGCGGAAAACGACGGAGATCCTGGCAGCCATGCGTTTTGACAGAGTCTAGCCCGCGCTCGCCGATTATCGGGCTAACGAGGAAGCTAGCCAACTGGTCCAGTTATCTCACTCTTTATTCGAAGCTTTACATCAAGAATCGCTGCGAGTTTCATTTGGAAAAACGCAGTCGAACGCGGGTATTTTGAATCGGAATTGTCATTGGTGACTTTTCGTCCATACTTGATCCGTTGTCACTAAAATTAAATTTCGCGGTTCACGGTTAATTAAATCACTGTTAACTTCAAAGTACCATAGACGGATTGTTACAATTTTGACAAATGGCGACCGAGAGTCGCCTCTCGAGTGCGAAGAGTTGACACAAAGTAGCGAACCCGGGGACAGAAATGCGGCGTGCACGAGTTACCGTCAATTGACAGCTATTTCCTATCTCGTCACAGATTTCGGATAGCGTCGTG
>NW_016913324.1:556975-665256 GCF_001483705.2 Eufriesea mexicana | reverse complement strand
GTCACTGAATCTATTCTCCACCGATTACTTGTACGAGTTGTATGGATCTACCCGAGTTTAAAACGCGTACGAGTCGATGACAGACCTCGGGACTACGGACTTTAAAGCGCGTACCTCCATCTGCGATCTTTCCAGAGACACTTGGGATCTTGCTGGAACTTGGGAAACGAATCTGCGCAACTCTAGTCAAACGATAAATTGCCGGAACCGCGGCTGGATAGTCACTAAATCCATCTCGGAGCTGGCTTGTTGGGAACGGAGCAATACAGAACCCTCTCGATATAACGGTGAGCAATTGAAAATAAGCGCGAGCATAACAATTATCCTCGCAAATAAAGTGTATCCGTGATACGCGCCTCGAAAGAGTCAACCTCGAGCGGCCAGATAAACAGGGAAAAATGTGTTCGAACGGGTAAAGGAGAGAAAGAGAGAGCGGAAAAAGGAGCGAGGAATATCAAGAAACGGAGAGAAAGGGAGGGACAGAGACGGAGAGCGAGTGCGACGTGGAAGAGAGAGAAGGAGAGAGAAAGAGAGTAATATCGGTCTATCTATAGAAGCTCGACTACTGGATGGGATAATTGCGTGGGGGTGAAGTTGCAATCGCACATGCAACTGGTGGTGAGGGGTTCACCCCGGCCGTCCCACCGCCCTGCCGCCAACAGGGGGTAGGCAGGCCGACGTAATGGGCACGTGCACACACGTGTAAGGTGCATCTATGTGATCGTCGAGGAAAATCACGGGACGATGTCAACGACCCACGTCCACGACGATCTTCATCGTTTTCAACCTCGATGCTCGCCGTCGTCCGACGTCGCCTCGCGGCGACACTCCCTACGCCTCGTTATTTCGCTTTTGCCCACCGGATAAATCGCGACCTGTACACGGAATTTAATTACGGCTGCGAGTAATTGCGCCCGCGTCGCGGACGCGAGCGTCTGACGGACCGTGGCTAAGCATTTGTATCGCCATTTTTATTTTTATTTCCCCCGTTCCCTTCCCTCCTTTTTCCACCAATTTTTCCCGCCATCTCCGCTGACATTTCTGCGATCGAACCTGCAATATTACGCGTACCAGTGTTTTCGAAAAATTGTTATTACGGGATTTATTGGTATTATTGTACTCCGGATACGTTGATTCGCCATGGGTTTATCACGTTGGATCCGTTTTAAGTAGCTCACAGTTACGTTCTTACTTCCGTTCCAAAAGCTGAACGTGCCACTTAGGATAATTGAAGGAGCAGCCATTCCGGTAGCCTTGCAATACCTTAAAAGCATCGTTACTCTGTGTAAATCACGCGTTAATAAATTTCCCGTCCTGCATTCCTCTGCACCGCCCGAAAACCCGACCTCTGGCCCTGTTTTCGAATCAACTCAAACGAGCAAGGACTCTTCGGAGCCGGTTCGTGCGGAGAACAATCGACGATCGCGAAACAATCTTATCGCGACTCCTCGACGACAGCCAGACCGGTGTCAGCGAAGATGTTGATCGTTCCACGTTGCACGCCAGGGCCTGAAACCTGGTCGTCGAAAACAACCCCGAGGAGACGAACGCGGGCGTGATACCGCACGAGATGCAACAATCCTCGTCGACGATAGAGATAACGAATCAGATAACGGTTGAAATGGAGGAGGAAATGAGAAAACTGACGAGCTACGGAGGAAGGAGCGAAAAATAGGCTTCGCAGAAACCAGATGCAGCAAGGTGTGAAAATGGCGTTGTTTCAACGTCGACCAGGACACCGATTCTTCCTCTTCTTATGAATTCTTTTCCTTCCTTCGTCCTCCGACCGTCTCTCTTCCCTTTCTGGTATTAGGCCTCCCTCTGTCTCTCCCGCGCCGTGTATTTACGTCTCCGCCGCTCGTCCTCGAACTCGTGGAACCTCCGTGCATTTGCGAGTGTACTCCCGATAACAGGATCGATAAACATCGTTACTATTACACGGCAAACAGTGCGTCGGGCCGCGCGCTAACTATGACGCCTCTCGAGTCTCAAGGATATTGTTACCTGCGCCGATCGATTCGCTCTAGCGATCCTTATCGCTCACGATCGGTGGCGTTCGCCATCGCGCGGAAGTAACGCGTGTGCACGCCCTCTTCCACTCACCTCCCCGTCTTTTCCGTCTTCGAAATTCTAACCTTCCTTCAAAATTGAACCCCCGAGTGCGTTCCTCGAGGGACCACGCCGATTAGGTGTCAACTAGGTTCGACGAGAGGTATAATTGACAGAGGGACGATGATACAGAGCTGAGTACAAATCCGTGGCGACGATCAGAGGTCTCTGTATCGGGCCCTCTTCCACTCACCACCCCGTCTTTTCCGTCTTCGAAATTCTAACCTTCCTTCAAAATTGAACCCCCGAGTGCGTTCCTCGAGGGACCACGCCGATTAGGTGTCAACTAGGTTCGACGAAAGGTATAGTTGACAGAGGGACGATAATACAGAGCTGAGTACAAATCCGTGGCGACGATCAGAGGTCTCTGTATCGGGCCCATTTCTGGCCGAATTACGTCCACTGTGCTATAATTCTGAAATTAACGCTAGCGTGCGAATGTAAGCCTAGCGCCTATGTGACTCCATTTTGGAGAACGTTGGTACACGCGCGATGCTCGAGGTAATATTGTAACGATCTGCAGAGGAAGTGGTATGTGTCATTTAGATATTTCTGGTTTCCCTAGGCATTCGCCGGTTTAATCGCAACTTAAACAAAGTTACCGCTAGATCATTGCTCTATGAGCAGCGATAGGGAGATAAGGGAGCGAGGTTCCCGCCGATTTTTCTGAAATCTCGCGCAGATAAAGTCGCTCGTTGCTAACGGTACGCATCGTTACCGTGCTGTAAGCGTTTAGATACATCTTTCATCGACGTCGTTTCCT
Source organism: Eufriesea mexicana (assembly GCF_001483705.2). NCBI lineage: Eukaryota > Metazoa > Arthropoda > Insecta > Hymenoptera > Apidae > Eufriesea > Eufriesea mexicana. Next base: position 662,384 of record NW_016913324.1, on the reverse strand, counting down.
CGATGACGACACGGCTCGTCGTTACCTTAAGCGTCTCCGCCGCGCCGATACTCTTATCTCGGAATTTCCAGCACTTTCGCTGGAATCTCGTCAACCTGTATCTCGCAGACTATTAACCGGTTGCTCCGGACGCGCTCGTTGTCCGATGGAAAATCGAAATCACCGTTAGGGTCGAAGGTTGGCTTTCCAAAGTTTTCACAAGCAGTCCTCGGGCCCCGTTCCGGGCCGGATTCCGCGAGTTCTTGCGACAGAAAAACTCGCGTGACACGTTGACAGTTCTCTGCAGGCCTAACGACGCTGTCGATAGCCTACTTAAGAGGCCGCGATAAGCCCGTAAAATCCGCGAGGTCGCGACTCCGCGTTGCCTCGGATGTAGCCACAGGGGGAAAGAAGGGAAACGCCGGAGTAGAAAGCTCGGACAGATAAACCTGTCGACGAGAAGATCGATAAGAGTCGCTTTCGAGTCGAACAAACTCGAGTGACAGAGTTTTCATCGTCGCGATACTTGTTCGCTGGTCCCTGAAGAACGATCGGTATCGAAATATCCCGAAACTCGCAAGCTCGAGGACAGCTGTGTCAACGAGCACCAGCGGCGGTGCACGTCGCGAAAAGAGTATTGACAGCTTTTAGCGTCGAAGAGGCGATTCCGCGAACTTTCGTATCGAATCGATTACGTCCGATTTTCTCTTTCGACGAAGCACAGGGATCACGTGCGACACCGATCGAAGATAGGCGTTGGTCCAGTTTGCGACCCGCCAATCTTCCTCGGACCACGCTCCGCGCCTGGCAGCCGAGATTCAGCTACCGATCCGCGCGTCGCGATTACACGCGGTGCACGCGCGATAATGGGGGCCGAGGGGGGCCGATCTCGAGTAATAACCTCTGACTTTTGTCCGGTTCGGACGACGTCGGACGACGCCGAATGGTTCTCGGCTCGTCCTCGGCGTAGCTTTTAATCGGCCCGGAGCGAGGCTCCGTTTCATTGACACTGAACAAGAAAAAACGCTTGATCCCCATAACCTCGAGTTCAATCTGTAGGCGAGAACAACCACAACAGAAGAATTAACATTTTAGTAAATAAATATTAACTCTTTATCGCGGCTGGGTTGTTATCAAGGTTTGTTGTCTGTGCTGGTTGAGGACGCGTGGAAGAGAGGAGAGGATCGCGCGCGCGTTTTATCGGCATCCTCCTTGTACAATCGAGTGAGTCAACTACCTTTTAATCAGATCTCCTTCTCTCTCGCACTCCTCCTCGAGTTACCAAGCATACAGGCCTGCTACGGTAGTCAACAGACCACGTATGCCGACTACGGTCGATGTTATTTACGTAACAATGAAAAGAAATAATCGACTCGGTCCCTCTCGCTTATCGATAATTCCGCGAGGCAGACGATTAGTCCGCCGACGAGCCACACGCTCTCCGCCTCGGCGACAAGCGAAAAACAGTGGCCTGATAAAAGGCGACGATACTTTCGCCAAAGGATCGCGCGTTTTCGATTCTTGACAGGATCTAGACCTCGTCGCGCACGAGGCCACCTAGTCTTCGTCGTTTCTGGATTACCCATCGTTTTCCTCTACTAATCGGACGATCGTATCGATGGTGGATGAAACAGGGAGCCCCAGAATCTTTGCAAAATCGTAAAATGTCGACGCTTATGGTCGCCCTGCTAAAAAATCTAAACGCTGTCATCGATTCGCGTCGATCCTAAGCGTTCCGTTATGGCACGGGCTAGGGATCGGTAATTGTTATAAATAGAGCGTTGGATGTTGGTATCGTAACGCGATACGACAGCACGGTGATAAGAAAATAAAACGAGAATTAAAAGATATAGATACGTGGATATGTAATATCCAACTCACGTGGCGTTATAAAACGGTCCACTATTTCTGCATATCCAAGTTAAATGTAACACTTCAATTATCATACAAGCGGAATAAATATAATGCATAATCGACGCGTGAGATCGTGATAAAACAACGATAGGACGTTTCTCCGCTGAACCAATAACTATGACTAAGTCGTCGCAAACATGGCGGCTCTACATCACTCGTCACCACCAGAGGGATTCGCGTCAACAAAGCACGATTATCAAAAAACCTGGCTAACAACCCTTCTCCGCAAACACGCGTACTAACCTAACCTCTTTGATGTCTTTACAGTGAATACACTGTACCCGCAAATAGATCGACTACGACAAGTCTAGAGACGAAACCACACCCAATACCGAAGAAAAAGTTTCACTTTCTTCCTGTCCCTCTTTCTAAAGTCTCCTTTTATCACTTAGAAGCCATTTTTCGACAACATCTTCGAAGCTAGTCCACTCGGACCCTTCAGCAGACACGACGGACCCAAACCTCTGTCAAAGACGATAGGCTTAATAGAAAGACCATCCTCGTATTTTCGGTACTCTATTCGAAACTACAATAACTTGGACCAGACGCTACGCGAATAGAGATACAAATCGCGAATCCTACTTTCGACTTTGCTTTTCGAGTAATCGTCGCTCCCTCGCCAGCTCTCTCTCTCTCCCCTTCTCTACGGCTTAATCGAATTCTGGTCGTGTCGCCAGTTGTATCAAGTGTATACTGTTAGCCGAGCGTACGAGCGGGCCGTATATATTGCTCAACAATGTGTACATGCGCATTATTAATGAGCGACGCTTTGCGCGTAGACTTCGCACTCGCGCGGCGGAGCACATGTTCGAAACACGTGCGCCGGGACGCCTCTAGCACGAGAGATTTCATGGACGTCGCGTTACGAAAGACGCCTTAGTCTCTCTAGGGTTGTTCCCTTCCGCCTCGAGACGATCGCGAGGCGAGGGTCGATCGAATTTCGTCCGCTCTGGATCCCAGCTTCTACTCGCTCGATCTTCCTCGCGAGGATTTTGGACGCTCTAGGACTCGGTCGCCATTTTCTAAAAAGAATTGGACGATCCTCTGGAAGCGACCTTCGTGGACTACCGCGCGAGAGCCGAGCCGAATGTTAAACGGTGACACATCGAGGACGCCGGAGGGACCGTAAAAAGCTCGTATCTCACCGGTGGTTGCAGGAAGAAATCCGGAAAGCGGTGTATTTACAGCCGACTGACGTTTCCCAGTTTTTCGTCCAGTTTTCTGACAAAAATTGACCTATTATTAAGCACACAGCGATGTACGTAGGTTAGCGCGCGAGAGCCGAGCCCAGTGTTAAAAGGTGACGCACCGAGGACGCCGGTGGAACCGTCAAAAGCTCGTATCACACCGGTGGTTGCAGGAAGAAATCCGGAAAGCGGTGTATTTACAGCCGACTGACGTTTCCCAGTTTTTGGTCCCATTTTCGGATCAAAATCGGCCTATTATTAAGCACACAGCGATACGGCACGTGACCCGAAACAGCCGCGCGAATTACGGTTTAACGAGGAGGTTATCCAGCTAATTTCTCGGTAATTCGAGCACGCACGAGCGGACAGAAGCGATCCAACACTCGGGACGAAGCTTGGAACAAGACTACTGTTCTCGGGATCGGAAATCGCGTAATGGAACCGAACGAAGAATATCGCGAGGAATTTCGCGAGGAATGCGAGCTATGCGAGGTCCATCTGACGCGGACTCATCGTGCTCGATTTCCTCCGCGAAACAGAGGCTCACCTAGGTTCCCGGAAACGGCGTCGGGATCGAGAGGATCGTGGAAACGTGCGCGATCTTTCGTATTAATGGCGACTCGACATGCGCGAAATCGCAGATACGTTCTCGCGTTTCATCGGAAGGATGGAAAAATCGTGGAAAAGCAGGTCGATTTTCAAGCGTTTCTCGGAACCAGTTTTACCGATCATGTAATTGCATATTCGATATCCTTCGAGCCATTAAGTGTCCGTTCGTTTAAGCTCGTTTAACGTCCGAGCTGGAGAAAAAAACGTTCGGCTACGAAGAAACTTTTAACTCGACGTTGATTGAAAATTAAATCGATTATGAATTGGCTACACGTGCAGGCGTTCCTTGTTTATTATTGTTCCACCGGCGTAGAGGAATTTTTCTAGTCACGCGATACCGGGCTGAGAAAATATTTGTCGACGCTGCAGTGCCCCGGACCTGCCTAACAGTCCATGAAATGTCTCTTTGGTGCCCGATGGGACACCACGAGTCTGACATTCGACGCTTCGTTCCACGCTAATTCGTGATAATTTTAACGTCCAGTCAGCCTTACCGGCTCGGCTCAGGTAACGCGAAACTGGATAATCTTGATGCGTGAGCGGCGAGGACGCGCAGGTAACATCGACAGGAAATCGATCTATCGAAAGGTCACTCCGGCAGCTAGCTGGGACCACCGATCCACCGGCGTATGCTAATTCGTAGAAAAGGAGAGGAAAAAATCGCGCGAGTCATCGGCGAGATATTTCGCGTCTCGGATCTACGCGCAGACTCGCGCGTCGCGCGCCAAATTCAAATCGAGCCACCATCCGAGTCCACTCGGGATTTCGCAACCATCCACCTCCTTCTTTTCCTCTTACCTTTTTTGCGTATATCGAAAACGTATAATCTCACGGTCGACGATGACGAAGAGTCTACGACTTGGCACATGCGAGATCGAAAACCGAGGCATCACCGAGATAACGATGGATCGCGTCGAAAGGAACTGCAGAAAGTTCCTCCTGGCTGTTGAGATATTTCTTTTTTTCCTCGCCGGTATTAAATAACAATCGGCGATTAGATAGAATTACGCAATCCTGTAACCTTTATTATCGTAATACCACACGGAACGCGCGGCGGACAGCTTTGCGCCCGATGCTTGTATGTACGAGCACGAGATCCTCGCAGAAATAAATAATCCGCGCGAGCTTCTACTTACGCAACCGAAGAATCGCCACACGTCTCTGTCGTCCATACCTGCCGTATACGTCTCGAACGTTCGTCGTGCATCGACCAAACTTTCCCCGCGAGATAACGCGTCGTCTCGATTCCCCTCGTGCGTGTCGCACCAAGCAAAACAAAATAAAGAGAAAAGAAAAATATGTATATAAAAATGCAACTTGCAGATCACGACGAGAACCTCGTCACGACTCACCGGTGACCATAGCGCCGAAACGTGGAACCAAGCCGTTCGATAATCATCCGCGACATCCGCGGCGCGACTCGCGCCACTCGAACGTCCGCGCGGAATCCTTGCCGCGAGCCGGCGGATCGCGAAGAGAGAGACGAAGAGGAAGAAGGCCACTGCGGAGAGCGATCGTCCGTCAAGATTGCCTCGGACGCGACAGAAAATCGGAGAGAAACCACGCCGACGACGACGAAAAGCGCGGGACGCGAGAGGAGCGATTGGTCGGCGCGGTGTCGAGGCGGATTGCCGCGGCTGCCGAAGCGGATTGGCTCTCCCTTCTTCCGTTTCGCCTGGCAACGACCGCGCCAAAGCGCTTTTACAGACGGCCCGGCGATAACCGGAGTATCGCGATTCGCGAGCTACTCTCGCGTAGTCTCGCTCTCCTCCGGCGCGGCGAGACCGGCCGAGGCGTGTGAATCACGAGAACGCGTATCAAGGGCGAAGGAAAGAAGGAGCGAACAGAGGGCAGTGATTTATCGCGGAAAAAGGAGGAAGAAAGGCAGATGGCGGCGGAACGGGGTGGAAGACGCGCGCGCCATCTAGCTCGAAGGCGTCCTCAAAGGTTATCGTCGCGGGCCGGCAACCGCGTGAATTTCCCGGGTGTTCGCGAGACGAAACAACGCGCAGCAATATTTCTAACAATAATATCGTGGCGGGAGATAAGGCAGGGGAAAAATAGCGTGGAAATGCATCGACCCCTTAACCAGTCGCCGATGAGAACAGACGTATGCAGGGGGCGCCACGGGAGACTGGCGGCCGATGGAGGATGATGGCGAGTGACCGTGCCTAGTGGAACGATTCGTAATTAAAAGGAGGCCGCGATGGGGAGGTAGAAGACCCTGTAAAAATGACTATTCGACGGATGGCGAATTCCAATATCGGAGACAAAGATACGCCGTATCCCTGACAACTACCGTACTTTATCGACGATTCAACGAGGACGTCGTACGGATATTTCGTCGGATGGGTGTAAGGGACCGTTTGGGCTGTAAAAATCGACTCGTAAAACTTGGGAAACGGCGCGAAGATACGTGGCAATTTACATAAAGTCGCTGTTTCGCGAAGATCGGTTTGAAAAGGAAGCGAACAAATTTGTGGAATTTGGAGCGAAGAATCCACCATCGTGCACAGTGACGAGGACATAAACGAGCCGGAGATTCGCCTAGGGGTACGCGGTTATTAAAGAGAGAAAGCGGCTGAACGAAAACTCATATCGCCTAATGGAAACACTATGTCGATTGTAATATGAAATTCGACATAACTTTAATTCCTCCATAAAGAGTTACAACGCGTACACTCGTAGCCCCCTCGCGATACTCTAGAGGTGAACAGAAGAAGCGACGAGAGGGGAAAAGCTTCAACCATCTGAATTCACAAAAGCTCAAATAGAAATACTCCTCGAATTTATCCACATTACGTCGATGATACATAACGCGTAAGTTAATCCCTTAAGTCCAAAGAAAGCTAGGATTCTACAGTCGCTAATTCACAAAAGCTCAAATAGAAATACTCCTCGAATTTATCCACATTACGTCGATGATACATAAGTCCAAAGAAAGCTAGGATTCTACAGTCGTTCTGAACGAGCAAGTTCGATTTTCCTGAGCTACGAGACGAATGCAAACGAAATCGAGAAGAATCGTTACAGAGCTTCTAACATGCGAGGAATCATCGGAGAACCACGTTCAAACGACGAACGTTTGATAATTGCGAGCATTTTTTAACGGAGCGTAATCACGAAGGCGCAAGAGCGAAGAATCTGAGGAAAAGAGAGAATTCTACGCGTGGAAACAAAATTTACAAACCTGTATAGTAAGCATGCGATTTATGTGTAAAAGAATAAAACGCGAAACGGCACTGAAAGTCTCGGCGGAGATCGGCTGGTGGAAGGGAGATGAAATAAAATAAAGAAAAAAAAAAGTAGGAAAAAAGAAAGAATTCAAAATACCAGTAACTGGTTCCGACTCGAGATATCAATTACTCGGCTATCTAGGCGTGATCGAGTCGTTGAATATTAAACAGTAATGATCAAGCATGCACGGGGAGTAGAGGGAGAGATCGAGTTTACCGTGTCGATAAGGCTCGATCGATGCGTTTCCGGTGCACCGGAGCTGCAGGAGCATTTGAAGGTGCTCGTGTCCCGGTTCCAAGGTGCCGCTGTTGGTCCTCCTGAGTTCCTGCCGTCTCTTCTCAAGGTCGGGTGCCATTAGGTCCCCGAGGACCTATGGAGGCCCGGGAGTCGATCTCTCCAGTCCTCAACGATGCGTTTCACGCGCCGATCGACGATCACCGACGATTGAAACGATCGATCCACGCGCTTTCACCTCGCACTGACTCGCCACGCGAACGAGCTTCGATCGAAGATGTTCCATGTCAGTTACACGGTCCACGTGTTCTAGCCTGGCCCGATCGATCGCGCACGATCGACCGATCGACCCAACGATCACACCGCTGCCCACGTTCTTGGATCGTTCCCAAGCGAGTAGAACCGAGTCACGACCAAGTCTCTGCGCAAGTTCGACACGGATCGAACATCGAGAAACGTCGATAGCCGACAGGATACTCTGCCCTTCGTCCACGTCTCACGAAAGGGTCTGTGTGGCCCTTCGATGCAACAGGGATCACTGTCTTCTCGATCGACACAGCACCAGAACGACGTCGCCGACGCGGGAATACAGACGAACAGACACCGAATCGATACGCCGTTCGAAACGCATCGCACGATCACAGCGAGTGTCAGACGCGGACTGGCGTTCCTCGTCTCGACGCCGATCGGCCAACCCGGCATGGTTTGAATAGCGAGAGTAAATAAGCCCCCACCATGGACAGCCACGCAACACGTTTATACGCTCCTGCATCCCCGACCAGCTTCGGATATATCGAGGAGGAAGGTGACCAATCAGCAGCCGCTAATTACCGACCGTCTATCTATCGCATCTCCAAGCTACTGGCTTCGCCGACGTGGTACACGTTGCTCGCTAAAGACCAATTCTTTTCCCGTATTTTCCACCATTTCCTCTCGTTCCGCGGAAATCCACCTCGACCAAGCTCTCCTATCTCTAGTGGCCCCCTCTTTGCCTAAAACCGATACCCTAAGCCAAAGTATTGCTCCCTTTTCTCATCATTTTCGTACCCAGGCTGATGTCTTATTCGAGGAATTCGGTAGGGAAGACAGAAGAATGAATTTTTGAATTTTTGTCTTTTTTTTTCTTTTTTCTTTTCAGAGAGACGTAGTCGGTAATGAATGGCCAGGTGGTTCGTAGAAAATTAAATTTGAATATTTAACGCGTCTCGCGTTGGAACAAAGCAACAGGCAGGCTCGAGAATGCCCGCGCTCTAATTGGCGGGCATCTAGTGACTTTCGAATGGGTTTCGCCCCGAAACACAGGCGGAGGCTTATCTTGCGCGGATATAGCTGTTTGCTTAACGCGTAACTGTACGACTGGAGTTAAGTTAGAATTCATTATCGTTCGAGTAATTGCGAACGGTACAGCATTAACCCTTCGTGCCGGAGGAGGTCGCCGAGGAACGAACTACTTTGTTCCCTCGCGGTTCTAATTGGCTTTAGCGCTTCGACTTTTTACACCAATTTTGCAGTTTACCGTTGTATAACGAGTTAATATGGCGGCCGACATCATGGCGAAATCAAGGACACGTGCCGATGAGTGCAAGCGTACTCAGGTTTGAGTTTGAACGCGAATTATTTAGAAAAGGAGGCAGATTTCGATGGAACAAAATTTGTTGGTTAGGTTTCCGGTGTCTAGTGGTTTGGTACTCGACGCGGTCGCAATTGCGCGTGCGCAGTGGCACGGTAGCCGCGTCGTACCATCCGTAGGCGAACGTTAGACGGAGAATAAAGATTATCTGTAGCCTCTCGAATGCAATAATAATTTCCATGGAAAAAGGAAATAAGAGACAGAGATATCCGGGAAAACTAGGTCTACTGGTGCGTTCAAGTCCCTGACCAGGCCATAAAACAGCGCGCCATTTCCATGAATGAGCTCATCCGATTAACCTCCTATTGTTTCCGTCCTTTTACTTTCGGTAACACCTCTATCGTTGTTTCCTCGCAATAGTGGATTAGTAGATACCCTACCTGAAGACTGGAGACTTGTCAGAAGCGTTTCGAACCACGACTGACCTACGAGATAAACAGGGACGATCAGAAGACAATTTCATACGAGGAATGACGTAGAAAATCACGTAGAGAATCACGTAGAAAAATTCTTTACTCTCTCTCTCTCTCTCTCTCTACCTCTCTTATATCGTGTCTCAACGTTAATTGTGCCTAAAGTTTTCCCACAGTCGAGTGAATATACTGGATAAAAGGATCGTCGATAACAAGGACATTGGAAGAAGAACACTCTCGAAGGGCCAATAATAACAATTCCGTTTTCAATCCCGTGACGGCCGTGGATAGAGAGCTAATCAAAGGAAAATATCTCGCAGATAGACTCGTAATTAGAACGTTAATGACACTGTAGCTCTCGTTACCAGTTGACGTCAGCGAGAACGGAGAAAAATCTCGTGGTTCGCGTGGATCACGTACGTCGCCTGGAACGATCGAGGAGCCTCCAGAAATTACGCAAGGTCGGGACGATGAACTGGATGAATGGGCCGTTATCTATTTGCTTAATTGCAAACGCGATTTCGCGACTAAGATTAACCCCTTGCCTTACCATTTACGTTTCCGATGGCGCGTGCCATAGTCAACAGCAACGTCAGACACGTCAAGACACGTCGAGGCACTTGGTCCGAACACGACAGAGAGTGACACTCGACTGAGACAGGAAGACATGGACGAAAATGAACTACGAACTTGACTCGCAATGTTTACATTCGGTCCTATTCGTATCACGGCTCTCGCCCGTGATACTCATGTTCGACCCGATACCCTGCAACGAGTCTAGCGCAATATCGCAGAGGAAGGTATTAAAAACGGAGAAAAGTTGGGAAAAAAGGACAAAATGGCCGATCGCATTACCTAACCTGGCCAAAGTAGAAAGCAGACCGAATAGACTGAACAGATGAAGGAATAATCGTTAAAAAGCTCAATCCAAGATGTCTGACGATCGACTCAGCAGTCAGATAGACGAAGTTTGTTCGGGAAAACGAGTACGTGCCAATCCAGATACGTGAAACACGAGTGCTCGGGCCAGAACAGATTGTTTGTCGCCATGATCGATAGTGACAACAAGATTTGACGAGTAAGCGATTTTATTTATTGATCAAGACACAGATAATCCGATAGCACGAGGCAAATTTAAAAACCGCCAGTCCTCCAATTCGATTAATTAGCACCAAAGGTTAATCATGTGACCATGTGCGGTCTCAATTTCTCCGGTTGCAAGGAGTAAACACCTCGTGTCTCAGTTTTAAAACAAATTCTAGTTTCTTCGTTGATCGAGTTACAAAACACACGATTTACATATCCGAGATGATTACAAAATTTGACCTATTGCAAATTTTCCTTGTTACCGCAGATTCGTCAGGACTATTGTGGCGAATGTAACGATCTTAGATAAATTGATCAATGATAAATCTACAATACATCTTCGCCATGTTTCAGGTGCTACATTCGTGTTGGCAATATTTTAATTTCTCGAAGGTGAATAAATTATTAAGTTCTGGCCATCGAGGCTGCCGTTAATAGCCGATAAACGGGCGAATTTTTATGGCGATACAGGCGCGAAGAAAAGCGGGAAAGATCGAGATTGATGGGACTATGAAGGGCAAAGTTGAGCGCTTAATCGCTGACGAATGGCACAATGGTAAGGCAATTTGCAGTAAACCGAACGTGGATAAAGTGGCAAGCTCATTGCGATTTAACGTAACGTCCATCCTGCAGGAAGCCATCGACTACTCTATCCGTAAGCTCGACCCAAGTAGGAACTCTGAATCGCGTTAAAATCACCAGTGCCTCGACGTCAACGAATGAACGATTTCGGTCACTCGGAATCGAAGAATCCGACTGACCCCGAGGTAGCTTTACGATCTCTGCCTACGAAATTCGCAACAGGTTGTTGGGATTTCGTCACGTCAGGAGCCCCTTTCATTCTCTCCCAAATTTCGAAATTTCCTAGATATAAAAACAAGAGATTGATATCTTTTTTGTTACCAACTCTGACAGCGTGGGACATTTTGGGACGGACCAATTATTAAATAATTTTCTCGCCATTTTAACTGGAACTTACTGTATACCAAAATGTAGTAATTCCGAGGACCAAGAGGAAAGAAACCATCATCCACCTCTCTCTGTACAATCTTTGACCTATCGTGCAACTTCCAATCAGAGGAGTCCCAAATATTTAATATTACCGATGATATGCTAGGCAAAGTTTGGATCAAATTGGTTCCAGCAGAACAGAATCCACAATTTTGCTCCAAGTCCAAGCTCAATCAGCCATCTTAGGGAATGAACTCGAAAAATCGGCATCCAGAAACAACGAAAGAATAATGAACATCTTTTCACCATCGCTAACAACGATGTAGTAAACAAATCTGAAACGATGTCCATCTAAAAGCAATGATCTGGACACGTGACCCTCGACATTAAGGTCGCTCTAATCGAGTCAGCACACTCCACTCGCGCTAACTGGTATCTACCCGCGTGTATGTAGAATTTTTTCATCGAACAGCCGCCAATCGTCACGAGTGCTTCCGAACCCGACGTAGCCGGTTCCTTATCTTCGCACCCAGGCTAATCTAAAGGCGGATACACAACGCGCACGTCGGGACGCGCTGGTCGGGATCGGCGATTTTTCGAGAGTGTCTACGCTGTCGAAATAGTTGAACCAGGTCTGACTCACCTCACGTGCTCACAGAAATGTGTCACGAGCATGCCCGTGAAGCTCGTTTCAACGAAACTCGGTGTCACGAGAGCGAATCGCGCGAGAATTCGCGAACTAGGCTTTCACCGAAACGATCCACGAGACTTTCGAGGATCCTCGATCGATTTTGATCGATCCGCGACGAGGAATTTCTGCGCGGATTTTCCCAACTCGAGTAGACAGAGGAAACCGCTTCGCCTAATTTTGGAATTCGAATTCGACTGGTTCTAAAACGGTACGCCGATGAGAAAGATTAGGCAAGTCGGTGATGCAGATAAAATTTTATCTCTTGCTTCGGTAGTGCTATCGAAAGGCACTCCTACCGTCGTACTTTCTTCATCCTGAACATATATAGGATTATTAATTTCGCGCGGATGCATAATCGATACCTGGAACGAACGAATTAGCATTCGATCGCGACGAGTCGCGGTAATTATACGATCCGGAGTGAATGGTGCCGGTCGATTCTCGAAGATCGGTAATGGCGAGAGGGAAGCGCTAATTCGGCTCGTGTCTATCGCGTCACGATCGCACGATTATTATAGATCTGCCGATAGATCCCTCTTCTGCGCGAACAACAACGAGAGCAAATTAATTCGGAGAAGATAAAGAGCGAGACACGTGCGATAAATAGATTCGACGCGAAGCTCGAGTGTCCATGCGAAGGCTAAAGACTCGAATATTAACATCGGTCAACAAGATCACGGATCCGCGAATGAAAAACGGAGATGTTATCGGGGCCGAATAATCGAGATAAGGATAAAAATGAAAAACTGTGCTGAGTAAAAGGGCATTAGTTTCGAGGACTCTCTAACAATATCACCACGTTCTATTTGAAATATTATTGCCCCTCGTTTCTTGTTTCTTAGACACATCACTGCGTTGTTTATGTACTGCGCGATCGGTGAAACGAGCGAGGAAGATATTTTGACACAATTTCAAGTATTTCCTAATATTACTACATCTTTATGGCGAAGATATTACTAAAAAGATCCGCTTTTTTCTTAGCCACGTCACTTATTACGTCAATTACCTATTATTATAACTATACGACTGACGAAAATTTACAAAAAAGAATAATTGCGAATTTTTGTATATTTATTATATTCTAAGATGTATATGTTAAAATTAATTATTTATATTAAAATTGGAAATAGGACGTGAATAAATACTGAGCATTCTTTAATATCCTATGTAAAGCCTAGTTTCAATTTCGATCTATGTATGTTATAAGATAAAGAATATAGAAAAATACGCGAATTATCTGGTCTCCTAACTTTGGGTAGTAAGTATAGTTGGTAAAGTGATTTTGATTTAGTTTCGAGCACTCGCCAATAATATTATTGCACCCTTACGTTTAAAATATTATCACCACCCTATGTCTGTTTTCCCTATGTCGACGTACGATGGAAGACAAATAAATAAAATAATTTTCGTCCTTATCCTATGCTAATCTCTCGATTACTCGTCCAAACAGCGAGGAAACATAATTCTTTAATTACCTTCAGCGCCGTGTACTAGAAATCAGCATAATACGGTAGAGATCAACATCCGATTAGTCGGCTTTTCATTGTCAGGGATCAGCGACCGCGTGTCTAGTAATCGGATTTCCTCGCTCAGATATTAAAGACACACTCTTAACGTCGAGTAAGCCGAGATATCGACATCGCAAGCTTCTAAACATCGAGTGGCGACAGAGGATGACGTGCGATGGTACTCAGGAGTGCAGTATTTTATCCCTTGCAACTTTACCATTTGGTAAAATGGATACAACCTAACCTAACCCTCGGATTTTTCATCGATTCGTCCACTTGCTCCACCACGTGTTCGAGAATGGCGGGGTAATTTGCGAAAAATGGCGGAACTGAGATTCCAAGGACCACGTGTATCGAAAGTGTAGGAGCAGCTCGAGGCGAGCTGGAATCGAGCAACGATCTCGGCAATGCGAAAATACCACGCGATAAACACGACCTACGTAGAACCAGTAGCGTGTACACGCGGTCCACAGGCAGTGTCAACGAAAGCCACGATACGTATGCAAATTAAAGCGCGAAGGAACATACGGCGGCGTGCCGTATTTCCAGATCGTCATCGGCATGATCTACGAGACCTGTTCGCGGAGGACATTCTAATTTTACGTAACGACACCGTGCCAATATCTTTTTTCTCATTTTGCAACAACGATCCTCGTCCACGGAACGCGATCCGTTGCAAAATCCGTCGCGCGGCTATAAAAATGCCCGCTTGAACGAGCAAGGAAACGAGAGGCTGAAACAAGAAATACTGGTTGCCGTTTAAATTGGACATCGGATTGATAACGCTGATGGTATAATGTCGCGTGGTATACAATGCTGACTGGCGACGACCTCGTACGAGAAAATCGGGTCGCCATTTTCCCGTCTTCGTTCCTGGCGAAAAAATCGAGGATCCCTTGACATAACAGATTGGAAAATTATTGCGTTAACTACCGAATCAGATGAACAAGACGACCTGATTCGTAGGATTTTTATAATATCTTTGCACACGCTGGAAATCCGTAATATCTGTGCACCTGTTTCGGATAGAAACGTAGCTGAATGCATGTAACTATTTATTTTCATCGGGGCCTATCAATTATTATTATCTACGTGAGTGGACGACATGTATTTAGGTGTACGTTAGAGGTAGATGCCGAAATGACAGTGTCCAAGTGGCTGAAGAAGCTCAGAACCATCTACAGTAACTTTGAACATTTAACGTTCAGTAACGAAACGAAGAAGAATTCGATTAATTTTCACCTGCAACTTATTCGTTAACATACTCCTACCAATTTATTAGCATTAAATTCTGGTAAATATTTCGAATACCTCGGAGATCTTGAACTTCTCGTACATCCGTATCTGCTAGAGCTAGCAAGCGGATGAACCCATTTGAAATTGAGATCCTGACTGATCAACCTATTCACTGACTGATCATCGAACTCCTCGTGTCAGATCAAATATCTCAAATTCCTATATTTTACGATCGATTTTATGAACGTGCTAATCGTTTAGGATAATTATACGAATCCCTACCAGAAACTGGACTGAACTCAAAGAAGACTCAAAGAAGAATTGAAGAAAGTTCAAAGAAGACTCGAAGAATAATTGAAGAAGACCCAAAGAATAATTGAAGAAGAGTCAAAGAAGAAGATTCAAAGAAGAATTGAAGAAGACTCGAAGAAGGTTCAAAGAAGAATCGAAGAAAACTCAAAGAAGAATCGGTGAAGAATCAAAGAAGACTCAAAAAACAATTGTAGAAGAGTCAAAGAAGAATCGAAGAAGATTCAAAGAAGAATCGAAAAAGACTGAAAGAAGACTCGAAGACAACTTAAAAAAGACTCAAAGAAGGTGTATGAAAAGAGAATCAAAGGCAAAGGTAACTTTGGACAAGTAACATTGGTGCATCCGCGATCGCTATGACGAGTCACCGAAGAACATAAGTATACTTGTATACAGGCGATTGCTCAGAGGCTCGGCAAATGACAGTGCGAAGATCGCCGTCTTGCTCGAGGAAGCACGGCTGGACACGATTAGATAATCGTCAAGCTGACGCGATCAATTAGTGCGCAGACATAAACGTGGCACAATTTCTGGCATCGATCGTGACGTCAAGGGACACGACTATCTGCAGTATAGGTAACATGCTAGAAACATACGTAGAGCTTTCAGCTGGTTCCCTCTACGGATGACGCATTGCCAAAAATTAACGCAAATTTCAAATAATCGCCATGGATCGACCCATATACCAACTGTTTACTCGAATCCAAGTTAACGCTAAGCTTGTCATAGTCTAAATCAGTGGTTCTCCATCTTTATATACCAACTGTACAACCAATATGCGATCAAGTCACGTATGGCCACTTTGCAAGTAATATTTATGAGTTACAGCATACCCAGCTGTGCATAATTTGCAAACTTGTATTACAATTTTATTCATGTTCGTTGCATGTACGTTATGTACAACCAGTTCGGTTTGCGGACCACTCGAGAATATTCAATGTACAGCTGGTTGAGAATCACTGATTTAAACGATTGTTTTCCAAGTTTTCATTCAAAATTCTGCATTCGACGTCGTCGCTTCATTTCACGATCTTTCTACCAATATATGTAATCAATTTTCAGATATCTTTCAAGGTTCTTCATCTTCCACGTTCTCATCTATCCTAACCGATCGTTTAACCAGTTATGGTAGCTTCGATACGTACGATGTTTCTTTCTACTAAAATCCAATGCACTCGAGACACCAAAGGAACATTGACAACAATTTCCCCACAGACTATGCTTTTATACCAAAGTCTACTTTCCTCATAGAGCCATAACGTCACTTCTGCTTACTCGAAAAATCGTTAGAGCATTGTTCTTCGAACAAACTCGGCGAGCATTACGTGGCTCTTGCGTTTCATGCAACCATTATCCCGAATCCGACGATTAATCTTGTAATCCGATCGTTACGAGCGATTAGAGCGATTATGCCGAAGCGTAATCTGCCAAACCGGGCCAGGCGTCCAATACTCACCCTGATCTCGAGGGTGGCTCGCGATTATTTCTACCTATTCGTTACTCGTAATTCGTTGCTCGAATACCAATCGTTCCTCGGTTAACTGAGCCCCGTTTCCGTCTCTGGTCTAGCCGCCCCCCGCTCAGCGATTCGCGATATAAATATCGTATTTATATCGCAGCCGATGCGTGGACACTTGGAATAGACGAACCTATCAATCACAGCCGCGAGATAAAATATTTCCGAGCAACACTCCCCTCGACTGCACCGCGCGAGCATCCACGGCTGATTACTAATAAGCTGTTGTGACACATCCGCGAAAAAAGGAGGCTCCGAGCGATCGCCATTGCATAATGGCTCGCGCGAACCATTCTATGCAATAAAATCGTTGCGAAGATAACAGTGATGTAATGGCGGAACGGGTTCCCTAATCGCAACGATACGAGCGAGACTAATTTTGCCATATTTTTACGCCATCTTCCGTCCCATCGCAGACACTTTCTTCGTCACGGAAGCGAAAGAAAGAAGAGGTTCTCCGAATCGATTCGACAGACCGCATGGAGTCGCATGCTGGATTTTCTTCGTACACAAACGAAGAATCGTATTAACGGAAAACGTAATAACGCAACTATTAACGCGAATGGTGACTCAGCGAACGCGATAGAGTCCAACGTGCAATGGACGCCGACGCCGCGTCGCGGAGTGTTTGCGTGTCCGACACGTCGCGTTCCAGCGTTTGTCGATAATCGTAAATAATTGTTTTCAGATAGGACGTTGTTCGCGGCGCGACATAGGCACGGTGAAACTGCAATTGCACTCGTTGAAAGGGGCGATGAGAGCGGTGAAAAGCTAAGTGCAGCTGACAATGGGGGCCTTAGCGTGGTTTCTGAGAAGATTGTAAGCATAAACGTACGTTTATAGACGAGGAGGCATAACATTTGTGGATGATCGATTAGTACAAACTTTTATGCTACCACTGTTATTATTGTATTATTATTCAACTGCGAAAATGGATCTCAAACTTTGACCACATTGGTAATGCTAGCGTTAATAATCGATTCGCCTAAGATTTGTTTAACGCGTTAAACGCCAACGGTTTACGTGCCGTTGCGTTTACCCCACAGTTAGTCGCCATGCGGGCCCTTCCAGGCCATATGGACCGGCGGGGCCCGAACGGTTAGCCTAGCGTCGGTCCCTAGGGATCGGCGCGGCGTTTAATACGTTAAGTGCCCAGCCCGTTTTGCTTGCCGTTCCGTTCAGGCTCAGACTGGGCCGTCAAGTGGGCCACCGGCGGCGGGTGAAGTGTTCATAAAACTCGGAAATAGTATATCGATTGTTATAAAAGGAATTCCCAAATGTTAGATCCAAAGATGGCGAAGAATTTAACACCAAAGTTAGCACCTTTTGGTCCTAGCCTGGGCCGGGCCCAAACGGAAAGTCTAGCGCAGGTCTCTAGGGACTGGCGTGACACTTAACGTGTTAACCACTTGCGCTGGCAAGAAATTCTCGGACGCCTGTGCTAAAACGGTCCAGTGTTTCTGTGACAATTGCCTGACGACGTGTACACCACGTCGTTGTCGATTCTGCGACAAAAACATTGCGACGTGTGTGACACGTCTTTTCAGCGCAAGTGGGTACCGTGTTAACAGAGTCCAAATGCATTGATAAACCTGTATTTTTGTACAAACAAAGATAGAATGCTTCATTTTTGCAATCTTAGTACCTTCGCTGTCAGGTGGATCGAAGAAGATGGCCGTCTCTCTGACATAACCTCTCCGATTATAGAGGCTGTACCGACAATCAGGCGTGTGCGTTCATGGACCGCGTGTAAATGCGGTGTAAAAATGGCGATCACTGGTGTAAAAGCGTGACGCAAGCATACAGAGCGCAATGATGTCGAACGAAATCGGCAGATGCATTGTCTTGTGACGGATTTGAATATAAAAGGCTTTGCACTTCTAATGGCTCCTTGCGGCACGTGCGGATTACACGCTTTCCATTTCATAATGGAGATTAGCTATTAACAGAGGCCAATAAATAGCCGATCTCTCGAACGATTGAACGATCGTACGACCACGAATGTCTCGGAATGCTTCATCGGACCACCAAATTCGAACACAATCGTAAAGTATCGGGGTTCCTCTAGCCACCCTCTTAGTCACCCAATTGCCGTAGCAAGCAGAGATGATTCACGCTGTTATTTCGAACTGTTTTATCTAAATTTATGATAATTTATCGTAGAGGATAACAGTCGATACGGTTGGCCAGGTTCCACGATGAACTTTACAGTTCTGCTGGCAAACACGGTGGTACGTTTGGTCAGATAGACGGCACACTTTGCCTAAGCTTTTTGACCAGGACGAAGTCGACTCCACCCTGCTGCTCGAAGGTCGAGCAAATATTGAAAAGACGGAAGAAACCGTCACGACCCTCCAATCGTGCGAGGCAAATGGGAAACCGTTCGATGCGCCATCGTAATCAAATATTCCATCGAGTTCAATTCACCGTGGTAATCTTCGATCCAAAGTTTCGTCCAGCGAAAGGTCTACCACCTATTATAGCGGAGAAACAAACACTCCTGTACTACACCCTGAATAGAGGTCCAAATCAATCGACCCTAGCCTATCAACGAAGCAAGTTGAACGTAGTTGCTGCTCGAAGTAATAGCCAAACGAGAACCGAAGGAAAGCATCGCGGAAGGGGTGGTGGCTGCACGGGGAGAAAGAAACGCACGTTCCCGATCCGTAACGAAGCCATAGGTCCAAAAGGGGTTGCGATGACGCCAGCACGATCCCAGAGAGGCGCGAGATTTCGCGCGTGAGTGTGCTCGAAGAGGAGCGATCGGCAGTCTCGTTCGGCTCGTTGAACATAAATCTCGTCTCCCGCTGGACGATGACCCGTCGCGCTTATTTATCATCGCTCTTTTCTCTGTTACGGCTTAACTGTTATTCGGTGCTCGCACCGCGCGTCAGCCATCGAAGGCTCGATCACCGTCCACGTACGGTCGTCTGGCGATCGCCGGAATGACAATAGACCAAGCGCCGATCGGCCTTATCTGGACGACACGCTGTGGTCGCTGACAAGAAACCGAGTAGTCGAATTCCACGAACGGATCATCCCCAGAATTCGTCATCGTCGCATCTGCGTCACCCAGCTTGAGCCTACCGCGTTTATCAACCCTCCGGGGTGCTCGAGTCGATAGGGTGGCCCCCCAAGTCGACCATGACAGCCCGATCGGCCTGACGACAATAGCTATCAATGAGACACTGCCAATAAGTTCTTTTTAATTTAATAAAGACGTATTCTTACGAATCCCAATTGCTATCAACGATTCGCTGAGAATCGTCGAGGATTTCATCGAGGAATTATTGGGTATCGTTGTTGTTGGACTTAGTGTGGATCAGTTGGTCGATTAATTCGAATTTATCATTAAAAATTGATCATTTTCTTTGATATGTATTTGTCTCTGATATTCTTCTTTCATTTCTTTTCCTTTTGTAGGAATTATTGGGTGTCGTATCTCGCTTTTGAGGCACCAAGATGCTTCATCGTTATTGTTGGACTTAGTTCGAGTCAGTTGGTCGATTAATTCGAATTTATACTTAAAGATTGATCATTTTCTCTGATATTCCTCTTTCGTTTCTTTCTCTTTTGCGTTTTCTTTGCAGAATTTGGAGCATTTAGACGTGGCAGAAGTCTCGAATTCTGAGCGAATCACCGTTAAAAGTCTGTCACGAGCCCCAGGCCGCTCATTGTTCCCCAAATTTCTTTCCGAAGAGGGTCTTAACCACGGTTGTACACCGTCACCGCTGACAATCCGCCTATTGTTATCTTTTCGCAAATAACAATAGCGATTACCTGAGTTGCGACCCAGGCCCATGTCAATGACTCGTATTAAGTTCTCGCAAAAATGGTGGATACCGAATAAAGCTACTCATTTAATCTCTGCAACGTCGTAGAATGACATAATAATAAAAGCCGCTAGGACTTCCACTACCCTAATTTGTACCTCATCGAATACATACCCGGTTTCTCTGGGGAACTAAGTTTACGATGTACTATCGATCAACTTGTCAGTAAACAGAAAAAAGCGAACCGTTATATCATCTTTTAACTTAACAAACAATTTCTCATTTGCTACAGGGTTCCAACCACTTTGCATAGATTTCCTTCGATTTTTCACAGCGAAAAACAATCGACAACGTATATACCTTGGTCTATACATAGCCTAAGCAAGCAAACTATCAATTATTGCACTATCTAGAAACATACTCACTATATCCGAAAAATCTATGTGTACTATCAGAAAATTAATTTCAAACGTCCATAACATCTATTAAACAAATCTCTCCTCATCAAGACTCTAGTAAATCCTGAACCTTCTTCAAAAAACGAAAAATTCTGACACCAATCATCTGCAAAAAATCTTCTGTATGATTAAAAGTTCTTCTTAAGTGGAAATAAAAAAGGAATAATAAAAATACAAAGACCACTGCCTCCACGGAGAAGACAGGCTCCATGTTGGTGAACGGCGAACATGGATGTCGGTCGCTCGGATTCGCGGACGCGCCAGTCGCGGGAACAATAAATAATCGAGGCAAAATTATTACGGGTCATTCGCTCAGCCTTCGCGATTGGGACGAGCATTAAATAGCCGCGATTTTCTCGAGCCGGACTGGAGGATTTATCGTTAGGTGGAACGGCCTGCTATCACGCCGTGGTTCTCACACTGTCGCGCGCTCGTCACAGCTCGCGGGTCTCGCGATAACGAGAACAATAGTCCGAAGAACCGAGCACGGTGTTCCCTTTCTCTGTCTTCCATATCGGATTCTCCGCGAGCGCTAAAATTACTTCGTCTTGAATCGAAGTGACCCAAAAGGTCGATCGGCCGCGCTCCGCTCGATCGCGCTCGATCGCGCGCGCGCGCGAGCTCGCTTTCTTTCTCTTTCTCGCTCGCTTTTTCCTCCTTCCATCTTTCCACTTTTTTCCCGTCTTTCTCTTCGTTTTACTTTGAACGAGTACCAACGTCTCGTATCAAGAGCAGCGAAACGATCGCGAGAAATGGAACAAGAAGGGCAAACGTGGAGGTTAACTTTTTAGGTTAGTTTTTATCTCGAGGATGACACGATGTATGCAACATGGCGATAGGATACGGATAGGATCGATCGATCAGATTCGTTCGGGAGTGTTTCTTCTCGTGAAACGCGTAGGGATCGTGGATCGTTCGGGAATCGTAATCTAAATGGGAAACAAACGTGTTTCGGAGCTGAGATTTAGCCCGCTGCTTTTGAATAATTCAAGAGACGTTGGTTTACCGTGATAGAACTTGGGACGGTGATGTATATACCCGCGAGTAAGTAACGATGCACAGTCTCTCTGGGAAATAATTAATATGGCGGCGAAATAAGCGGGGGTTTCGCAATTAATTAATGGTCGTGCTTCCAGAGACACCTTTCACCTTTTATACTCGATACAGTGGTAACGAAGAATGTTATTGACGCACTTTCCTGTCACGCAATCGAAGAATTCGCGTCGCCTCTTAACAAGTCAAAACACTGCCGTTTAATTGACAGAATCGCATTTAATCTAACAGCGAGCTACAGCGCGCGCAAGCTCGCTGTAAATTAGACAGAAGTTAATATCACACCGTGAGATTCGACTCGGGATTAATTTACGAGCGTTTAATTAAATTAAGAAGAGACGAGACGCTCGACTAGCTCCTTTCGATCGAGGATTTTGCAAATGCCGGATAGTTTTCTAGTAGCGCCGGGGAAAAATTCGCAATTAGACGTCTGATCATCTGGCACGTTAATTTATTTCCGCCTAGAACGCAGCTTAATTGCCCACGATAATGGATTCGACGATCGTTGCCGCAATCATTCTAAGAAAAAGCGTCGCGCCGCGAGACTTTCGACGCCAACGCGATCTAGCTAACGACTCGTTGATCTTTTTTCGCGTTTTCGATACCAAATTCATTCAGCTCGAAGTGTTCCATTCGAAGCTTTCGATTCGAATCATCCAATGCAAATTTTTGAATTCAAGGCGCCCTATTTGAAATTTTCAATTCAAAAGAGTGTATTCGGAATAACTGATTCGAGTCACCGGATTCAGAGAATTCGATTGGAATCATCCAATGCGAAATTTCGAACCCAAGGCGCTCTATTTGAAATTTTCGCTTCAAAATGGTGTATTCGGAATAATCGAGTCGAGACATCAGATTCAGAGCATTCGATTCGAAACTTCCAAGTGAAAACATTCGATGTGGAACACTCGATTCGAGGTATTCGATCCGACACGTTCGATTCGCCGGCCGTTCCGCGTTGGACTCCAGGCGTTTGCATAAGTTATCGGCGAAACGAGACGGTGTAAATAGGGATTAACGGTCGCGAACAGAAGTCACGTGTGAGACTAGAAAAGCAGCAGTATCGGCGTCGTTAGTATTAGTTATTATCTGGCGACCTTCTTTTGCCACGAACCTCTCTTGCGAACGTTGTCGTCGAACAGTGCGCTTCCGAGGCTGCCTAACCGCGAACCCAAACAGCGGAACGTCTCGATCATCCTTCGTTGATCTCGCGGATCTGTTGACCACGAAACTGTCAAAAAACAGCCGACTAAAATACACTGGAAAATGAAGGAAAAAACTAGCTGCCCGACTTTATCCCGTTTCTGTCGCAAACAGGATCTCGCGTATTTAAAGCAGGAACCACCACCAACGCTTTTAGGATCATCTGACGTCAGCAATGAATGCATTCAATTCGAAGTTTCCTCGAGCATATAAAATCACCGATTTTTAATTCCCGAGGAACACCGATTTCGATATATAATATAATAGGCTCGATAGGATTCCAGAAACGTCGATTCTTCTAGGAGTACGTACCTGACTCTCCTCATCTAAAGGCTCTACACCTCTGTTTCTAAGTCTACACGTAGCTGAACTATCACACGACAACGATTCGTTACGCAAAGTTACTCTGTCCACCTGCCAATCAAACGAAAACACACGTGAATCAATTACAGCGTGCAAGATAACGGTAAAAGCGAGTTTGAATTGTTACGCGCGATGCAAAACATCGGATCCCGGTGTTTCGAACGGGTGAAGCTAGAGGAAATTATTTTTGGTATCATCCCAGCCCAAGGAAGCAAAATTAATGAAGCAACGCGATGACAGCTGTTAGTTACTATCTACTACTGAAATCCACGAGTTTGTTCACTGAACGTGTACACTATACACTGACAACGTCCTAGCCTAGTTAGCTAGGGACAATTGCTGTTGTAAAATTCACTAGGAACGATTTTAGGCAATGTGATCATTTCGTACACGCGAATAATGAAGCAAGACATAGTAAACGATGCACAGTAACTTCGGGAATCCCGATAAAGATTTAGAAACCACACGTATAGGCATAATTGGGCATCCATGAAGGACACAAGCGGTATAACCCATTTTTTCCCTAGAATCTAGTGAATAATACTTAACCTCAAAGAACATCCATCATCGGTCAGGTGTTTCGCAATGTATCTTCGCACTCGACGCGATTATTTTTCAACGAGATACATACGAGAGTAAGACATATGAAAACATATCGCTATATCCTTGTTGATTTTAGATCTTTACGTGCGATCTGGAGTAATCAATGCAGATATTGCATCACCGTATCTCCCTGATATTAAGCAGATAATCCGCAAATTAATAAACAAATCGCAATAGTGGATAAATCGGTCACAGGTTTCACGTCACGATGAGAGGACGCAGGGACACCTGAGATCACAATCAAATCTTCAACTGCTGCATACTTGGACTCACGTCGAATCACAGCAGACTTTGCTCCTACCCTCGTTACTTGTTCGCGAATTTACTCGTGATAAATTCACTAGCAATAGTCCATAATCGTCAATTTCACTGGACTCATTCTCATTCTCCTGATACGATTCGTCGAAGTGCTTTCACTCTCGAATTATGATGTAATTATGACAGATTCCTCGATTCGGACAAAACTCATGGAAGTAGATCGAAGCCAGTCTGACGTTCTGCCACGTGAACGGTGAAAACACCATCGAAAACCGATCAATGTCGAAACATCCCCTGGCCGTAAATTAACAGGCGGCAACACATTTAAACGCGTTTCGTAATCGTTCCCGGGCCACAGGCACATCGCGTCGATCAGTTACGACATGCTAACGGACTTTATGTTATGTAAAATGTTAATTAATACACGACCGGTGTACCATACACACGCTGCTCCTTTTAACCGGCCAAGACTAAAAAGAGCCACGTGTTTTCGAGGATCGATCCGTCGAGAACAAAGCCTGCCGTGTTTCCGAAACTTCCAGTCATCATCTCGCACCTCCATTCGTCTTAAGGCTACTTAGACCTCTGATTGGAACGGAAGCTACCCACCAGGATGTAAATGTTCGCGAGGAAATCTAACTTCGTTCCTCATCTAAAGGCTCTACACCTCTGTTTCTAAGTCTACACGTAGCTGAACTATCACACGACAACGATTCGTTACGCAAAGTTACTCTGTCCACCTGCCAATCAAACGAAAACACACGTGAATCAATTACAGCGTGCAAGATAACGGTAAAAGCGAGTTTGAATTGTTACGCGCGATGCAAAACATCGGATCCCGGTGTTTCGAACGGGTGAAGCTAGAGGAAATTATTTTTGGTATCATCCCAGCCCAAGGAAGCAAAATTAATGAAGCAACGCGATGACAGCTGTTAGTTACTATCTACTACTGAAATCCACGAGTTTGTTCACTGAACGTGTACACTATACACTGACAACGTCCTAGCCTAGTTAGCTAGGGACAATTGCTGTTGTAAAATTCACTAGGAACGATTTTAGGCAATGTGATCATTTCGTACACGCGAATAATGAAGCAAGACATAGTAAACGATGCACAGTAACTTCGGGAATCCCGATAAAGATTTAGAAACCACACGTATAGGCATAATTGGGCATCCATGAAGGACACAAGCGGTATAACCCATTTTTTCCCTAGAATCTAGTGAATAATACTTAACCTCAAAGAACATCCATCATCGGTCAGGTGTTTCGCAATGTATCTTCGCACTCGACGCGATTATTTTTCAACGAGATACATACGAGAGTAAGACATATGAAAACATATCGCTATATCCTTGTTGATTTTAGATCTTTACGTGCGATCTGGAGTAATCAATGCAGATATTGCATCACCGTATCTCCCTGATATTAAGCAGATAATCCGCAAATTAATAAACAAATCGCAATAGTGGATAAATCGGTCACAGGTTTCACGTCACGATGAGAGGACGCAGGGACACCTGAGATCACAATCAAATCTTCAACTGCTGCATACTTGGACTCACGTCGAATCACAGCAGACTTTGCTCCTACCCTCGTTACTTGTTCGCGAATTTACTCGTGATAAATTCACTAGCAATAGTCCATAATCGTCAATTTCACTGGACTCATTCTCATTCTCCTGATACGATTCGTCGAAGTGCTTTCACTCTCGAATTATGATGTAATTATGACAGATTCCTCGATTCGGACAAAACTCATGGAAGTAGATCGAAGCCAGTCTGACGTTCTGCCACGTGAACGGTGAAAACACCATCGAAAACCGATCAATGTCGAAACATCCCCTGGCCGTAAATTAACAGGCGGCAACACATTTAAACGCGTTTCGTAATCGTTCCCGGGCCACAGGCACATCGCGTCGATCAGTTACGACATGCTAACGGACTTTATGTTATGTAAAATGTTAATTAATACACGACCGGTGTACCATACACACGCTGCTCCTTTTAACCGGCCAAGACTAAAAAGAGCCACGTGTTTTCGAGGATCGATCCGTCGAGAACAAAGCCTGCCGTGTTTCCGAAACTTCCAGTCATCATCTCGCACCTCCATTCGTCTTAAGGCTACTTAGACCTCTGATTGGAACGGAAGCTACCCACCAGGATGTAAATGTTCGCGAGGAAATCTAACTTCGCATTTGGTCTCATCGAAAGCCTACAGCCACGATACTCTTATTTGGTTCCGAGTTCCCAAACGTCCCATTTGGATCTAAAGCTGCGTCCAGGTCCAAAGATCTGGTGCATCAGACCTGATAAATGTCTAGAAAAGATTCTCCATTCGTTTTAAGACTATTTAGACCTCCAGTTGGAGCGAAAGCTATCCTCCAGGATGTAAATGTTCACGAGGACGTCTGACTTCGAATTTAGTTTCATCGAAAGCCTAAAGTCACGATACTCTTATTTAGTTCCGAGTTCCCAAACGTTCCATTTGGATCTAAAGCTGCGTCTAGGTCTAAAGATCTGGTGCATCAGACCTGATAAAGGTCTAGAAGAGATTCTCCATTCGTCTTAAGACTATTTAGACCCCTGATTGGAACGAAAGCTATCCTCCAGGATGTAAATGTTCATAGGAAAATCTATTTTCGAATTTGGTTTTATCGAAAGCCTCCAGCCACGATACTCTTATTTGGTTCCGAGTTCCCAAACGTTCCATTTGGATCTAAAGCTACGTCCAGGTCCAAAGATCTGGTGCATCATATAAAGGTCTAGAAGAGATTCTCTATTCGTCTTAAGACTATTTAGACCCCTGATTGGAACGAAAGCTATCCTCCAGGATGTAAATGTTCATAGGAAAATCTAATTTCGAATTTGGTTTTTATTGGAACGAAAGCTATCCTCCAGGATGTAAATGTTCATAGGAAAATCTAATTTCGAATTTGGTCTCATCGAAAGCCTACAGCCACGATACTCTTATTTGGTCCCGAGTTCCCAAACGTCCCATTTGGATCTAAAGCTACGTCCAGGTCCAAAGATCTGGTGCATCAGACCTGATAAAGGTCTAGAAGAGATTCTCCATTCGTCTTAAGACTATTTAGACCTCCAGTTGGAGCGACAGCTATCCTCCAGGATGTAAATGTTCACGAGGACGTCTGACTTCGAATTTAGTTTCATCGAAAGCCTAAAATCACGATACTCTTATTCGGTTCCGAGTTCCCAAACGTCCCATTTGGATCTAAAGCTGCGTCCAGGTCCAAAGATCCGACGCATCAGACCTGATAAAAGTCTAGAGGAGATTTTCTTTTACGAAGAGCTCAACTCGAAACAAATTTGCCTGCTGTTAGAGGCTCGTGGTAATGTTTCGTGGCGATACCGGGAACGGCCTTGAGACCGATATGCTCATACTGTTTAATGCTTCTTTCGACGTCAGTCGCATATAGGAGTGTCGGTGACCCGGGTCTATCACAATCGAGGCGTCTCGTCAGCCGCCTTATCGCACCTGGTAGACGATTATTCTTAAGGCTGAGACACGTCAACGACCCTGACGATCAATTAGGAACGAATTTCTATTAACAACCGCGCAGTTTCTTCCCATTATCGCCGTTTGCCTACTCCGAGTCGTTACCAGGCTTCTACGTGCCCACTCAGTGCGCGTACAAGCAAGAAAGCAAGCAAGCATAAACATAGTAAGCTTTGTCGAAAAGGCAGCGGCAAACCGTGTTCCGACTTTGGTTCACGATGCTTCTTGGATTCTGAACCCTTTGACTATACCAGGTGTGTTAACCTTGTTTAGAATCTCGTCGTCGAGTAAATATTTTTGCCGTTTACACTCGGTGAAGAGAATACGATTGCATTGCGTATCCTTGCAGTTTAGAGAGAATAGATAGCAAAATCTTGCTTCAGAAAATTAGTATCTATACGAATATCGATTAGCATGCCGAACCTGTTCGTCTACCTTGGCTATAGGGTTATTAATTAAATATTTGCCTCCATTTAACCACGGCGAAGAGGATAATAGGACTCTACGTCCTGCAGAGCTATTCCGAGAACAATAGGAAGAGGATAAATAGTAGAATTTCGTAGAATTTATTCGCAAAGAGATCCCATCAAAATGGTCATAGTATTATCGAAATATATAGCACGTATCTAGGGCTGGCAGTAAAAGGGTTAATCCCAAGAGTCGTTGCGTTAATCGCTCGCTTACTCGAGACCCGTTCTGAGATTTTTATCGAATGGTATTGTTCGTGCATCGACCGACGAGATAAGTGGTGCTATTTATAAAAATTATTGATACATCCTCTTGCTCGTGATCGATATAGCGAACGATACGATCGCGAGACAACCGCTACTCTTTGACCCAAGGAAGATCGAGCTTCTACCTTGTTGCGATTCCAGATACGAAGTCAGATCTCGCCAGGGACCCTATCAGCGGCGATAAATCGTTGCATTCGCACGAGGAAAACGCGGTTCTCACGTACACCTAGACTCCAAAGGGGCAGATCCTGTCCCGGTCATAGTCGCGAGCAGTGGTACCAACTGCGCGAAGGTAGACCAGCCTAGAAGGCGGAAAATTTCTCTAGGGGACATCGCTCCGTTAATTACCACGATAATCCGTGGTTCCGATCTACTCGACGGATTATCCCAAGCTTTGAACATCGAAACGACGAAACGATTCTTCAAGGGGACCGGTTGTGATCGCTGTTTACGCGATACGAAATGGGATCCGCGTGGAGCGTTTTCGTACTTTGCTTTCGTCCTTTTTCGTCCTTTTTCGTTCTTTTTCCCACTGTCCCGCGACGGATATCCTCGTAAAAATACCGCAATGACGACGCAAAATACCTCTCGGATCGGGACGAAAAACACGAGGAGTCGAGACTCCTAACGATGCCACAGTACAGGAAATCGGGGAACGAGAGGAATCGGCAGTGAAAGTTCTCGTCCCTGGAAATGGTAATAAAAGCAGGTTTTCATGGAACACGTCAACAACCAATGACAACGCAATCGAGAAACCCCTGAAAGCCTAACCGACCACTTAACGAGCTTGCGAGAATTTAACCGGCCTATTAATTTCCGGAAACTCGGCGCGAGCGCTTTAAGCGCTTAAATCGTTCCTGACGTCGCTGAGCGTGGAAAGTAGCCTTGCCAGGATTTTCGATAAATAGCAGATAATAACAAGAGCGTGATGCAAGAGGAATAAACGGGAAGTGCTAGAAAGAAAGTGATCTCTGCAGCGTAAGGGAGCTGAAAAGCGATGGCGACGATATCGTAACGAGCGAAATTAAAACGCGATATAGTTGCTCGATCGAAGGCGAATGACTTTGTTTATCACGGATTAACTCAAACAGCACTTCAAAATTCAATTCGTGTTTATCAAGCGGAATCATCGGTCTCTTAATTAAAAGGGTACCGAGAGAGCCACGACACGCTCTAATCGTTCCCTTCGGGTCGAGGCACCAGAAAACACGAGCGTTTTTAACGACTGCAATTGGCCTTATTAATCCGAGTCAAACACATACTTCAACCGTAATCGTCTTCGTCTCTGTCTTGATCGTCCGTTGTCGTCTCTAGACCAAAACGCGTCGCGACGAAACATTGCTTCTGACTAATCTTGTGTAACGAGTTACGTGACACGTCACGAACCTCTTGCCAGTCAGCTGAACCGTTACACGCTGCACACATCGTTCTTGTAGCTAGCTGCATTTCATTACGACGAGAATTAAATCGAATTAAAAAAAGAAAGGCTCGGCGACTTAACGTCTGT
This sequence comes from Eufriesea mexicana, assembly GCF_001483705.2. Lineage (NCBI taxonomy): Eukaryota > Metazoa > Arthropoda > Insecta > Hymenoptera > Apidae > Eufriesea > Eufriesea mexicana. The sequence continues at coordinate 632,416 of NW_016913324.1, read as the reverse complement.
TGAACGTCCTCTGACGACACGACCACGATGCGACCATTTGCATTAAATTTTATGGAGAGCTTATGCATGCTCGAACTCGATGCAAGTGTCGGGACGACGTGGACTGGACTTAGGAACGAGGGTACTTGCCTCACGACGAGCCTGATACTGTTTTTGGTACGATGTAACAACGTATCACTGTAGCTATTAAGCACGCCATATTTCATCCCTGACGCGCGACTCATTCTCCCTCGTTCAGAATCGCGATCCCTAATTGCTTCGAAGACTGCGATACAATGCGGACGCTGACTTAACGCTGGAACCACGAATGCGGTCACTTCGATCCAGCTTGCTTTAAATTATCGAGAGTGCAATGTTCCTGACACGATCTAGGACGAATTTTAACTCTACCCAAGTATGCATGGTCTATTAAGATAAATTCTGTTCGACGGTATTTAAATTAGTCGTATATATAATTCCGCGCTATTTCGCTGAATGAATGAAGCTCGTTAATTATTCTAACCTTTAAAAATCGTATATAAAACGACTATTAGCTCTTTACATTTCCATACTACGTTGCACAAAAAATAAGTAACCGATTATGAAACTGCTGGAAAAAGTGATTAAATATGATTCATCGAAGTAGTATTTAAACAGCGCTTGTTAATAACATACGCGAAATCAAGACGCTTATACGCGATCATATCAAAATGGCCGCCAGCGAGGTTCTAGGAAAAATGAAATTCCCGGGATTCTAGCGTTAATTACCTCGGATTTCTTTCACGGCTCGAAATATCGCCCAATCGAACCAACGTGGTGATATTTTCGACGAAACGTAAAAAAACGACGAATTTCCGCTGTGATCGATACGCGCGAGACATTCAAATAAGAAAACAAATATGGCGTACCTCGGGCGGGTCGCAAAGGACGAAGGCGGGTCGCAAATTTTCAAGGTGGCACGAGTAGAGTCGAACAACAGCGGTGCTCGAGGACGTTATGATATTTCATATTTTCTCTTTGGTCGAAGCATGAATTCCAAGAAGGTAGCAGCAAGGTCGATTAAAACGCGCTGTACGAATACGAAAGAGGGACACGAAGGGTGAGTTGGTCGCTCGTGAACGACGCCAACGTAAACTGGTTTTCCCCGTAACTCTGGATTCTCTTCGCAACGAAGGGGGACACTGCTGCGTCGTATCGCACGAACGAAGAAGGTACCGCCAAACATTATCAGATTTTCCTGGCCAAGGCCGAAAAAACAAGCCGAGACCGAGCTTAACTTTCGTTTTGCGCCCCACGACGGGCGAACCGATTCGAGAATGACTGGACATGACCACGGACATGCGACACGTTGGTTGATGACGCACGAAATAAACATCGAACGCATTCCAGTTTCACGATGTTCGAAAGTTTGGCGAGGTAACGCGGAAATGCGAGCACAAAGACAAGAAACGCGCCAGACGTGCTCGAGATTTCGCGGGAGGCTTTGAAATCCAGCCAGACGTGCAAGTCTGGATATGCGAGGATCGATCGAATAGATTCGACTGTTATACGTTTAATCGATCGTGCAGAATCCCGTTGTTAACCTCACAAAACGCGCACGCGAGTTCGAGCAAATCTCGAATGTTCTTTGATCCACAAAATCTATCCGTGCGAATTTTAACAAGACTCGTTAAAGCAGTCGCGATGACTGTGCGATTCGGCAGTTTTATATTTCTAATAACGGAATCACTCGCTATATAACACCGTATCATTAGAAATACGAACCTGTCAAATCGCACTGACGCCGCATCGCTCGCCTGCACTGAAGAGCGATCGAGGAGTGGGGGTTACAGAGTGCGCACGCAGCATACAGCCGAAAGTATCTAACGCTTAAGATGAAAACCTAGCTTAAGACTTCTCTGCATTGCGTATCGGTCGGGAACCTGTCACTTGATATAAACGGGTACAATTAATCATCGACTCGTTGCACATGAACGTCGTATAAATAATAGCGGTAACACCGACTTCCTCTCATTAAAAGTCACGATACTATCGATCGCTAGTCTGGCCGCGGTACAACAGAAATATGCATCCCGATCAGCATTGCCGCATGTATAATTGCAGAAGCGTCGTAGAAGGAAATGGAACGGTCGGGTACGTAAACAAACGCAAAAACCAAATCACTGCGCGGAGCAGCAATGCTCGTCTGTGACGCAAATCTACCCCCCGTGGCATTCTCGCGATCGTTTCATGCGCATTCGCGATTTATTTGATGTATTCCATCGCCGCGGCGACAGTGGTGGCGCGCGGGAACCGGTCTCCTCGTCGAGCCTGATGGCTGACACGTTCTAGCAAGAACATAATCGCGAACGTGTCTTCGATCGTAACCACGGTAGCCACAGTTGCGTGAAGAAGCAGCGGAAAGAATCGCGCGCGGTGAACGTTTATTGATAATCGGTTCAACGCGCTCAAAACCGAGAAAAATTCGCGTTACGTAAGCGATCACGCTTCGTGCGCAAACATGCCCTCAACGTTGATCGATTTCATTGGACTACGACATATGGAATGTCTGTTTTTAGGTCGCGTTAGACGATAACTTTATCAATCCCGGCGATCGTCCGCGCAAACTGGGGCATTTTCGACAATGAGTCGCAAAGTTACGATCTGTTTCTATGAAATTCTCACTCTATCCCTACATGCGTGTTTGTTCAATTATTTTTTTTTTTCTTTTTTAGGTTAGGATTCCCGCTTTGAATATTGGAAGGTTGATCGATTACACGTTCGATGCAGCGAGTGAACGAGAGGTAGATAACACTCGCGTCTTGTCGCATTGTGCGATGTGCAAGGTACGATAAAGAAGCCAAATGACACGAATGCGATAAAATTGTATGGTACTGCGAGTGTGACAGTTGCAGGATTGATGCTCGAGGGAAAAGAAAATTCTTTCTAACTAGAATGCCAGTTGTTCACGAAAGGATTCGAATCGATACTTGGTCTTATGCAACATTCTGCGGGTATACGGCCCGCACAGCAGAATCCAACGATATTTGGAAGTCGAGCGACAAGTCTATAGCATGAGTTGACATAACAGGATACTTGGATGAAGTTGGAAAAAAGAAAACCGGGGGATCGAAGATGCGAACTGCGTATCGAGGGAAATGCATCGAAAATCGCATGATGCATTTAACATAGCTCAGACGTTAATAATATAACGATGATAATGGTGGTTAGGTAATATATATATATATATATTTTGCAACGCTTGGGATTTAACGAGAGGAAAATCGCGTTTTAAATAGATACGCTGAACGCGTTTGGAAATTATTGGACAGCCAATGTCGTTTTCTTGCTTGGAAACCGAGCGTTTTTAATTGGTCGATTAGCGTCAGAATGAAAGGTAAAAAAGATTTATCAAAATTTGTACGCATTCCTCCTTGACGAACGTGCATACAGATATGCTGTAATTCTTGTGGCAATTAATTAAATAGCACGATTTTCCTGCTAAATGTAACCCCCGCGATAAACCACGACAAGGGCGATAGAATCTAAAGAGACGGTGTCGGGCGCCGCGGCGCCAGTCGTCCCTCTGTGGTCAGGCAGAAATTGTAGGCCAAATGAAATGCAGTGGACAACCCGGAGAGGAAAAAAAAGTGGACTTCGGTCGTTCAGATTTTGCGAGTGAATTTCCAACTGGTAGTCTGATTAGAAGGTAATCGAGCGTTTAATTAAATTGACATACCGTACAAACTATTACATTTAGTATTACAAAATTATTCGAATACTTTAAGCATAGCGATATTGCTATTAATACTAGTCATATTATACTAAGATAGATGTCTTAATACCATTCGAATGCACAATGTACCGAGGAATTACATACATTTTAGGAATCGCATCGATCGGCAGGGCCAAGAAATTGCAAGGAAATTGGTAATGCTGCAAAGCAGTACGCGAAGAGGACAACACGAGGAGAGCTGTAATAGTTAGCAAGAAAGCATGAAAGAAATCGTTTGTCCGGGAATTGAGAGTGGGAAAGGCTGCATCGGCCAAGAAGGTGGCACCGCCATAAATTGTTAAGATCAGTGTAGATTGACGGTGATTGAGACTAGATTACAAAGACCTTGAGTCGCTTAACACCCGTCACTGGATTCATTGACCGTTATTTCTTCGAGAAATTTTGCCCAGGCTCGACTAAAAACGCAAAAGGATTCGGCCGGTCCTTGACAACTTTTAGGCGTATGATAATTTACCGACGTATGCATCCGCATCCAAATATCCGAATTAAGCCTCGAACTCCGGGCAAAAATATGGAAATGACTGTCCAATAAAGTAATTCGACAAAAAGGAGCGCAAGCTGTAGAAAAAAGAAGAAAGGAAAGGGCAACAGGAGGAATAAAAATGACCATCGTGTTCGTTTTAGCTTTCGCCTTATTGGAAGCAGAAATTTTTCGCGCGATGGAAAGCAGCACGATGCTTGCTACAGCACGGAAAGTATGCAAGCCTCTGCGTCAATACGAATCGATAAAACGATTATTATTCGAATGGCTCTGCATCGGTATTAAAACGCTCGTTTAGATTCACTGCGCTAGCCGTGGCTCGTTCGTTGCCATCAATTAAACGCGTACACCGAAGCCATGCGTTCGTAGAACTTTGGACAATTTCGATAAGGGCTCAATTGATTTATTTTCTTTCCCGTTCAATGTCCATTAATTAATTCCCTTGCGTGCCGTATTAATAACAATATCGTAACACTCGTAGTGGCACCGAGGTATGCATACGATGATGAAGCAATCGAGGTTTAGCTTTGTACTCAACGATACGAACGAAATATATTCACGCATAATATAGCACGATGTAGCATTCGCGTTAATCCTCGTTCATTCATTATTGCCATGGATTTTATATTGTTTATCGTATCATGAGTTGCCAAGTTTGCCATTATTAGTACCGTAATGTAATGCCCTAATCGGTACTCCGTATCTTTGGAACTCTATCGTCGAGGATACTTCAGAGATTCGCGGATAATTATCCTATTCTTTATCTCGTAAAACATGATCTCTATCGTATTCGACGACAATGTTCAATACAACGAAACAAGCATAGTGTACCTCTTGTAATCGAATTCACGAAGTCGATGCTTTTATCGGTAAACGCAACGTGAAGCTCATAGGAACACGAAACTAGTCCCACATAATTTGGCCACTTGTATACCGTTATCCGATTCGAAGATACCTGACTGTGATACGTGGGCAACTATAGTGGCATTTATTCGACTGTTGCGAGATACAACTTCACGCTGGACGAGGTTTATGTAACTCTATGAAGCCGATATCATGGTATCGCTATCATATCAGAATGGAATAAGAAGAAAAAATACTACAGCTAGACCATGAAGTTGGTCAATGACCAAACAATTTTAACTAAGCTAAATTGTCGCAAAATTAGGAGACTTTTAAGAACATGATATCTGGATAAATGAGCCTTTAGATGCTACAGACAATCGTTAAAATTATTATCGTTCGAGAACCGCAGAATTTTCGAGAGATAGAGGGAGAGAGAGAGGGAGAAGGAGAATCAAACGAGAGAATAATCTACATTCAGAAGAATAAACAGACGACCGTAATTATTCGAAAAAGAAAAAATATATTTCAAAACCGTGAGGAGCCACGTGGCTCGTCAAGCATCGCTAACAAATATGAATGACAATTAGTGTTCTTATCACGAGCTCTATGTGAACGGTCTTTATTCTAACTTAAATTAACGACACCATTCGTTTTCGTATTTCGTACTTTTCTTGGCACCGTCGCAACCGAGATTAAAAAAGGAAAAGAAAAAAGGGAAAAAATCGAGTGATTCATGAAAAGAAAGAATAACGAATTCGTTCTTTTTACTGATACTATGTTGGTTATTTATGTCGTTGATAATAAACTTAAAGGTTTAAATTATAAATTTATCTACGACTATTGAAAACGTTATCTAAATGAAAGATACAAATAAAATACTATTAGGCGAAACGGTATCAATCGTTATTTTTAAACTTTAAACTTGGCTGCATGAAGGAAAAGAAAATGTAAATTTTGGTAGAAAAAATAGTTTCAACGCACATTTGATAACAAAGAAACGGTTTCTCACGCTTTCCAATTCTGTCGTTGAAAAAACTGCATACCGTGAGCTCGATCGATCAAGTTTGTAGGCATATGGCACGGTAAGGAACGGAAAAGCGCAATACGAAGACAGAAATATCGCAAGGTATCGGACGCGAAATCAACTTGATGCGTTCCGCCGGGTTAAAAACATCGATCCGCGTCTTTATCGTCATGGTAACACGTGCACTTACACAATTATCCTTGTGTGCGACTATTGGATGTATGTTTCCATACAGCATACTGACGGTATGCGCGCATACACTCGTGCACACACACAAGAACGCCGATTACGTACGAACATGTACATACTTCTCCTCTATTTGTTATCTTACTCTATCTTCCTTGCTCTATTCTTATCACAGCGTGCTAAGAATGCATTTTCACGGTTTCACTAACACGCACCATCCGTGTGACGTGCGCGAAACGAATTCGTCTTGAAATGTTTCGTGATTAGGGGTTATGTTCGATTGATTATCGGTAACGAAATGTCGAGCCAAAAATTTGTAAATTTTATCCTTGTACGATTGTAGATATCCTTAAAAACTGTATTCAGAGAGATCAATCGCGATACAAATTGCATTCGATACTGGCAAACTCGAAAACGTTATATGTGCATTTTAAAGAAAAGTGAAAGCAACTTTTGATCGTACGCATAATAATGTTGCGTTATGTCAAAACGAAACTAGACAATGTATTGGTATTTTAGGAACACATATGCAAGGTGTTAATAACTTAACATGGTTGCGTATCTATATAATAGTTATTTCATGGTGCATTCTTCCTAGTGACTTCACGCAACTAAATTTTAATTAGTTCACGAATATACTGATTGAGATACCTGGGAACTTGCTTAATTTAAAATATGGATGTGATATAATAATTGATTTTATGCGAAAGAAAATATAATTTCTCGTGAAAAAATATTGATTCAAATTGTAACTGATCTAACATGACAGCAGCTACGCAGTTAATGCGAAAAGGCCAATGCCTGACAAACTCTAATGTGATAACATTCTATGAAGGGATGGTGTTTTATCCGAGCGGAGAAAATAACCAATGTTAAGTGATAGCGACGACATTGTCATCGTCAACAACAGTGCATGTCAAATGAAGGGACGAAGTTCAGATTCATTGATAATCGCGTACACATTTGATGTATATAATCATCCTCAAATATAATTTGAATTTACACGAGAACTCTTTTTATTGTATTCCATTAGTTAATTTATTCCAAAATCTAGTAATAGAAAACCAACTGATATCGAATGTATCATAAGCAATCGTGAATCATGTTTACTAATACACAAGAACGAAATGCATTTGTACATGCAAACGCATGAGGCATCCATATTGAAAAGAGCATAACCTCACTAGATGCTCTGTAGCGTGTTTTATCCTTGACGATAATGTATGGAACCACAGCATTCTACCTTAATCGCGTAATTGTTTAATTTAATGCATTACCATAAAATATCAGTCGCTATCTCTTTGTAGTAAACTATAAGAACACAATTTTTAAAGTGTGCACGCTTTTATGCATAACCTTGATAACTGACATCACTGTAATCACGCATTGTGATTAAATTTCATAAACATAATACGGAAAATGTTCTTAGTCCAGAAGATATTTATTTGAACATTGTAATGTCTCAAAGCAGAATTTCAATGAATTTTGACGTCCAAGTAGAATTATAATTTAAATTGAATACACTCTTGTTTAGAATTTAGTTTATAGTTATTCACTAGACATAAGCTAAAACCACGTAATTAATCTTCACATGTTCGGCCATGTTGTGTTGATACCGTGGAAAACGATTAGAGGGACCGAGAACGCAGCAGGGCTATCTCGTCGACTGGCAGGCGAACCATTTCGCAAATTTCCTGGCGTACCAATCTATCCACTTACCGGCTGTGGCTTTGGTGTTTTTCCCATGATGCCTCCGGTTCTTCTTCTCCGATAATCGGCCCTTCAGTAACATCGTACACGCACTTTATCACGATTTTTATCACTTGACTTACACTGGCTACGCATTATTATTCACCCGCACGGCAGCCATTTGCCCTCTACCTACTCGACTATAAAGCCTGCCTCGTCGTTTCGTTTAGCCTTTGGCTTTCGGCCATTCGACAACCTGTGACGTCACGTGGATCTTGGTGACGTATCTATGTTTTCCTTACACTTGGATTATTTAACTCTAAAATTAGAAGGCTATAAGAAGATTATAAAGAAAACTATCTTCACATAATATCTTGCACTATGCTTTTTAATATTTAATATCAATATAAAAAGCAAAATTAGCAGTATAAAAATGTCATATATTTTTTGACAATGAACAGGGCCCTTTGATCTATAACAAATTGAATAGCACTGACACGATTTCGAGATGATCTGCTTTACCGACAATCGGTAAGTTTTGAATCACGAGCAATAAAATTAAGGCGCCAAATCAGCATGTTTCAAAAAGTTAAATATTTTAATTAAAACGCATCTATAAAACTACAAAGTTTTCTAAAATAAAATTATACATTAAAAGACCTAAAAAATTTTTGTTCCAATAGAAATTTATTTTGCAATAATGGTTTTGCAAGAATTGATTTGCTTCTGTAACTCCACTATAAGACAATTACCAAAGCTCACAAGAAACCATACGTACATTGTAGTAACCATATTATATATATTATATATAAATATATATATATATATAATATACATATATACCATCGCGTAAAAATATATATATATCTTATATATCATAACGCAAATCGAGGACAATCATAACATACTACGCGAAACTGTTAAGTTGGTGAATAAGGCGGTATTATTGTAAGAACGTTGTTGAACAATGCGAGGATACTCAAATATTCGAGTAGTTGAATATTTGAACCGAAATTCACCTTCCGATCTGAATCGAGTACACGCAAAAATCGAGCGAAAAAATCGAGTAGTTCGAAAAATCGAGAATTCAAGTCAGTCAAAACAATTTGAACAACTCGAATCAATGCGAACTACTCGAATTTTCGAGCTATTTGCTTTTTTCGAGTACTCGGATTTGTTCGATTATTCGAACTTGCTTGCTTTTTCGAGTAATTCCCACCTCGATATTTCACTTACTCCGCCTATCCTCACTTCTCACACAGTAGCACACATTGACATTGTAGTATAATTGGCAGTGGCATATTATTATTGAAGAAATTATGGAACAAAAAACGATAAATTCTGAAACAAATACGCCGATGATGCTTTTCATACGATCTCGCAACGTGTCTACCCCTTCTCCATTATCTAATTCTACTGTATTAGTGACGAAATCGACCAATACCAAACAGCATGTGAAGAAGGTGGGGATACTCTATTCTAGCCAATCTATTAGACTCGCCAACTTATCAACACCGCATAGTACATACGTGGGGCATCTATGTAATAATTTTACGAAATACATTTATAATAATTTTGCAAAAGATTACAACAATTATGCAAAAATAGACGTTATTCGCCACTTGTCATAATCGCAAGAAAAAAGAAATCATTTGTCTCTTTTCTTGATATTACTACACTTGACGAATTAACCACAACACTTGGCAATATAGGTTTCAGTTGCATATTCATCGACGTAAAAGTTCTGTTGTCTTTTTACCTTTCAATCTCTTTTTTAATTAATTTACTTTTTCTGGCATTAGCACTTTTGCAGTAGCCGCTTGTAAAAATTTTCTGCGTAGTTTCAATATCTAAAATTGTAGGGTGTCGGATGCAGTATCACTGCGACATATTTTTATTTTACCCTTTTATTTTGTAACGATACCGTGACCAAAGCTAAAAGTTTCCTCCCGTTTATGGTATCTCTCTCTCTCTTTATGTGTATATATATATATATACATATATATACACACACACACATATATATATATGTACGAATATCTAAGAAGGCCGAGGAACCATTAGCTGCTTATTTTATTACGAGAAGGAAAGTTTTTGTGAAAACTTTGCCCCGGTATGGTATTTGTTACACCTATAAATACTTCCAGCGATGATATATAATACGAACAAAATTAAGGCCCCCAGCCACGGTATCCATACGGGCGTAGAGGAATCAAATGTCTCTCTCTCCTTTCTCTCTCTCACACTCTCACTTAAACACTACACATTTTGACAAATAATTAAGTCATCACAGAAGCATCATATTATCATATTCAATTAGACTACATATTTTGTGAATGTTCTTATTGAGTTAGCGCAGTAATATTACAATGATCGAGTACTAAATGGTTTTAAAGTTTCCAAGCCTAGTATAAAGCACTATTATATATATTATAAGTGTGCTTACATGTCGGCACATACCATACACATATAATTATTATATATGGTATGCGTACACACATATGGTCGCAATTACCACTTAAAATTTAATTGTAGCGATAGTATTCTATCATTATTCTATGAGTAAAAGCAAACCTTTAATGAACAGAACACCAAAAGCTATGTAAGAAAAAAAAATGAAAGGTAAAAAAATACTTAACAGAAATAAAAAATTTTAATCATTTGAATACCTTAATCGTTATGTTTTTTGATTTCAAATTTGAACAAAGCAGTTTCCTAACAGGGTAATTAAGTAAACAACACCATAGCCATTAAAAGAAGAAAATATACTGAGACAAGCATTATAAAAATGATAAAATATTAGTTATTCCGACATACACAATCAACCACAAACATATAAGATATTTTTAATGCCACCTTTTAGAAGATCCACAATTGTATAAGTGGTAGGCACATCATAACTGAAAATATTTTACACGCCATATTTTTCAACCGAGGTTAATACGTGTATTCGTGTACACTTAAAATAAAAAAAAGTGTATGTAATTAGACAAATGGAGTGGTATTTTTTGCAGAAGTAGAAAGTGAGATGAAAAAATCGGTTAATTTTTCATAATATAAACGATTCTTTGAATTATTTGGAATACTTTATCTAACTGGATATCTAATCCCCCATCCTCTGTAATAAAATAAAATCGTTAAAATTGCAAATCTCTCCAGTTACTATTAAATCGCTTGCATAAGTTCCTTAATTTTCTTCCAGCGAACGAAAATGGCACAAAGCGTAATGGAGTCCTGTAAAGCACAGCGTGAGCGACCCCTTAGTTTATTTCAAAGTTTAAACACGTAACTCCGATGATCTATTCAGCGAATGACTCTGCAAGCCTGTAGTCAAGTCCCGCTCTTCTCTTTCCTCGATTTTGTAACGATGAAAAGGTATTTTAACGAGGATCGCAATCGAGAATGATGTTATGTTTACCCAGAGCTGGCAGTTTCTTCTTCAGTCGGCAGGATAGATTGCTCACACAAAGCTGCTTTATTCTGTCTTACCATTTCCCCACGCCTTCCCTTTAGAACAAGAAGAAAGACATGATATTTTAAACTGCAAATTTATATAATTTAACTATACTAAAATAAAATGTTGAAATGTATCATGCTAAACTTGATATTAAGCTAACATCTATGAGGTGTAACTCATAAATGCAGGATCATGCTGAAAAGGAAATGATAACAAAATTAGACATATAATTATACATAATTTAACTGAATCCCTATAAGGAAGATTTTCTGCAACATAATATAGCGAAGCACGATTAAAATTTATAAAAAGTTCTAAGAATAACCGCATCCTACTGAAGTCACAGAATTCTTACAATGCGGAGCTGACAAATTGACGATCCTAGTTAATAGCTAGAACTAGAATGGCGTATTCCCATCTCTTTTCATACGAATATTTGGTATTGGCCATTGGAATTTATCGGTTCTTGTTTCATCATTTCTTTAATAATAAAATCTTGTTACTAATCTTACTAGAATATGAGAATAGCGTGCTACGGCATAAGACAAAGTGAAGATACGCGTTGGGAGTGAAACAGCCTCACTCGTCTATTTGTCAGCTCCGCATAATACCGGAACTCAATCAGCGAAACGGATAAAGAAGCCAATATCAAGATGTTGATAAGGGGTTGAGAAACAATAAAAATATCGAATCAACAGAAAACAGGCCCAAATTACATGCTGGCGAATAGCCTGCACACGACGTTGAATCTCTCGCTGTCGGTTCTGCTCCGCAGTAGAAACCCTCTTGTGAATTTCGAACTTTTTCACCAGAAGTTCTCTTGTGGCGCACTCATCCGCCATCTGACGCACTTTTGCTATCTTCACAGTGTTCTAAACGACCATTGCAAATTCCCTTATTGGGTAACATTGTTGACAATGTGTAAGAAAGGATTTCCACTAATAAAAAGACCAAGTTCAGAAAACTAGACTCCTGCATAATCGTCGTTTTCAAAACTGAACCAAACCAGATGTTACTTCTACAGAAGCGAGAAATCCTTCCTAATAGTGGCCAAAATAATCAAACAAGAAACCCATAAAACTAATACCAAGAACGAAATAACGAGTAACGCATCTAACTTACATGATTGCGTAGCTTTTCTTTCTGTTCACGCTCGATATTCTGACGACGTTCGTGAGCTTGAACCAATTTGCCTTGAATCTGGGATTCAAGTTGCTGCACGCGCTCGGTCATTCCTTGACGCACACGGGCTACTTGTTCTTCCTGAAAATAAAAAGATACGATTAAAAGACCTTGAATGGATTTAAAGTCCTTTTATCAATAATCCTAATCACTGACATGTTCTTTAAGGCGAATCAGCATCCTCTTAATATTCTCATCGCGTTGAGCAGCAGCAGATTTCAGTTTCTCTTCAACGGCACAACGAACTTCTCGAGTCTGTTGTTCAAGACTCAAGCGCGTTTTCTCCACACTTTCAAACTACAATACAAAATATAAAACAAAAATAATAACGTTGGTGTAACAAAAATATATATGTAAAGAAAGAGTTGAACTAACGTGCTCTTTCAGCTTGTTCCTTAATTCTGCAATATGAGCTTCTCTCTTCTCCTCTGTATTATTCATCTTAGCGTCTAAAGATTCGCGGGTCGCGGCGATGAAAGCGGCACTAAGTTCATCCTTTTTGCGAGATGCCTCTTCAATTTTGCTAAGTTCAGCGGCAAGAACTGCAAGCTTCTGAGCTTCTAAAGAAAGTCTTCTCTTCTCGGCTGCTCGAAGCTTGTCTTCGATAGCGATTTGTTGAGTCGGACTTGTCTGTGGGGGTGACGGTGCTCTCTTCGGTACTGTTGGCTCTGCCAAAATTACCTCATAGCACAAACCACCCTTGGATTTCTCCTGGCATCGAATCTCAGTTGCTACGGATGCATTAATAAACAAAACGGTAAAAATATTAATAATTCCAACGCGTTAATTACATGTAATTGAATATTAATTACGTTCATTACGCGTGATGTAATTAAAAAAAAAAAAAAAAAAAAAAAAAAAATGTAACAGTGCAGTGAATTAATGCATATATTAACACCAGGAGAAACAACAGTTACCGTTGTAGCAATTACCGTTAATATTTGTTCTTATTTATTAAAAACAAAACTTGTCGTTTAACAAATACAGAAGAAACTGAACAATTAATGTCCATCGGATCAATTAATTGCACGATAATTAATTAACAAATTAATTATCACCATTCGTGATGTAACCGAAATCTGCATACGCGTAACGTCCATAGTAAACCCTCATGATTCATTCATTATTTTACGCGTCCCCCATCACGAGCAAGGTGCAATTAAAAACATCCAGTCTGCCAGGCCGGCGAGACACAATCCACTTTAGCGGAAGATTTCTCGATCCATCCATCTCGGCTTAGCTTCGAAGTACACGAAGCAGTTACGGAAGTATGACTCAGAGACGCGAGAAGGAAAGATCGATCAGCCCACGGGACGATTGTCTCTAGGCGCCGCGACGTCTAGCGTCGGCACACGCACCTTTCAGCGGCCACCCTATGTACACCATACGCCGGAGCGTTCTTCGACATTCGCCGCCTTCGATTTATAATTCACCGGCGACATATTGGCGACCGTCCGTGTCGAGTTCAACGCACCTTGTAGCGGGTACAATTTACTAATAATCGATCGGGAAGCTTGTCCAATTTTTAACCGGTAAAATACTATCCAACGACCAATGAAATAATTCGAGATAACGAGGATATTTTACCATGATCTCTGACTCTTTTCCTTCCACATCATCGACTTCAAACGGTTCCCGTGTAAAAGTCAAACGATGCAATTAAATGGAACGCGACCAAACGATCGAATACCAAGATGCCGGTGAAACGTGAAAGTCAATGGCTCAGCGATAGGACTCGTTAGTTAAAAAGCAGCGTATACTCACTGATAAACTTTACTTTCTTCGGCTGTTTGGTCCGCGGCTTTCCTTTGCCGCTAGGCTTCTTGAAGGGTGCATTGCCCCTTCTATCTCCCGCTTCGAAAATTGAGAATCAATGAGTGCCGTATTACCGTAGGGACCAGGGAAACATGGATCGTGCTTTAATTATCGAAAAATCGATGCAACCGTCTCCTCACTATCGGCCAACTACCAAGGGTGGCCATCTTGGGCCGCACCCCGATCGTTTTGTGCAGGCTTTCCCATGGAGCACGTGCGTATCGACTATTTCTGTAATCTTTCTATGTACTTGCGGAAAATCACCGCGACTTACGCGTTAAAACAGGAAATATCGACTGGATCGAATTACCAACCTCGTTATAGGTTTAAATATACGCTTAATTTGGAAGAATAATAAACCAAGATTGATAAACCATTTTCACATGGGAAATCGAGTTACGTAAGAAATAAATGCAGAAGTGCGAGGATACCGGCGTAATAAATTTTGTTGTAGATAGCAGGACCGGTGATATACGAGTGCACCATGAGTACCGATTGGTAGAGGGTAGAGAAATTGATCGAACTGCAGGTACCTGGGATAATACGAAACCAACGTGATATCGACCACCGCTGACTGCGGTAAAAATACGTAGAACATCAAGTTCAAAAACTGCGTTTTTAAAAGACCAACATTTAAGGAGATTTATGTACTCTCTTCTCTACTCGTCGGAGTTATTTGAACATAACACGTTCGATTTTTGTTAAAAAGAAAAAGAAAAAAAAAGGTGAAGAAAAGTTTCGATAATTTACCAGTTAATAACTTGAGGAGAAAGAGTGCAACTGATAGGACGAACGAAAGAAAAGATTTTACACGTACATAAAATTAACAAAAAGGTAAATTCTGTTACGTTAAAAATGATACATAGGAACACGAGGAAAGGTGAGAAAATTCCACACCGCAACGATACCATATAAAATCAGATTAAAAGAAATCTTTGATCACGAGTTTAGCGGATCACCTCGATCATAGGAGTCATTCACCGCGGTATCGACTCCTTGCCTCCTAATTATCCGCATAGCTCGCACACGAGCTACCACAGAAACACAGGGGAAAAAAGGGAAAAAAGAAAATACGAAAAACGGTTGCATCTTTTTTCCCAGTAAGATGAAAAAATGTCGAATAAGAGACTCACCTACGATGCCCAAGGGTGCTTTGCAGCTGTGACAGAAGCACTGTCGCACTGAGTCGCGCACAAGACCGATCAGCATATTTCTAGCGTTTGGTTACCCGCTGTTATCTGCGAACCGCACTCCGTAGTTAGCGAAATTAAAAAGCTTAGCAAACGACTACGAGAATGAAAGAAGGGAGTGCAGAAGTGGCCGGAAGCGGATGAACTCGTATCTGGGGCGGTGGCTGGAGGGCGACTGAACCGCACAGTGCGCCACGACGCCCGGGCGTCGCTCAATATCCATCCACTGGCGCCTCTTGCGCCCCTAGTCGCGGCAGACCACCCCCCCGCTACAGTGAGCAGCCTACCCGACGACAAGCCACCCTTCCACCTCAACTAACCTCCAACCTCCAACCTCCACCTCGAGCAGCCTTAACATGCCTATATCGTGGACCCGGCTGCCGGTCGCTAGGCACGTGTGGAAGCCTACGTGGAGGCGTAAAATACCATCTGTCCAACCCCCAACCACCGTCGAGCCGCATACTTTGGCTCAACCTCGTACCGGCAACTCGCTGATCAATGGATGATATCTTCTTATCACGATCTTTACGAAATTCCGCAGTTTACCAAGACGTATAATCGCGATCGTTCGTTCTAACTCTCGCGAATTTACAAATTAGAATTAGATCGTGATCTAGAATGTTGGAATGATTCAATCTAATTGTGGCTGAAACGTCTACCCCATCGTGGATATGGCTTCTTATATACTTCGCCTCGGTTTTAGAGTTCAATCGATGCATTTCTTTTCAAAGTTGCATCTAATGGGAATGAAAGAAAATAACGTTTAATTAAGTAGTAATGTAACATCGCATGAAAATTAGTTTTAAAATACCTAAATATCTTGGCGTTGATGGCCGTTTTTCCGCAGATTATCGATTCTGAAGGTTACTAAGATTTTACATAACAGACGCCCTATTTCGCGACGTCCGTTATAAATCAAGCCCTACCGCTAGATCCTGCCCTTGCTTGGTTGCGACACCGAGGATGCGATCTTCGAACTGACGACTTTGCAGTATGCACCGCGAAGAGGTCTTCGAGAGTGCTGAGAAACCTCGTTTCGATTGTTCCGGTATCTGTGTTAAGCACGTGTACTCGAATTTACTTGAACCCTTGGAATATACAAAAGCCTCTTAATTTCGTGACATCTAAAGAAACTTCAACTTCGACATCATTGTTATACTTCTTCGATCCATGAAACGTGACTTCGCTTCGTGCTAGGAATAATTCAGCCATTGTCCCTCCTTGATTTCTAAGTGAACGATCCATCAATATTTTTTGCTCTTCCCAGTAGCTCTACTTGCCTTTCTACGAAACTGTCTTTCTCCTTTTTCTCTATGGACACACCCCCTGTTCATCGATAAATCCGACCGACCAGAGGATGGCATTCATTTTCTTAGTCCTTTCTAATTATCGTTGTTGGCGCTTTCATGAGCCACGAATTGAGAAAATCATGCTGGCAAACGCGAAGAACAATGCCCTAGGAAATCGAAGACAGAAATGTGGGACACAAACGACAATCGTTGTTCCATAAACTTTTCCATTTGACAAAAACGATCGAACAATTGCAATGTCCGTGACGCATTACAGTCGAAGGATACGCGGTAAAGTGAATGAATCTCCTACACGAGGATCGATATCGTGGAATATTTTCAGAACTTGGAACGAGGGAACAGGCGATGTTAATAATGCAGTCGCCCCTTTTTCCACTGGTCACGAACCGTGGTAAATTGCACAGAAATCGGAGTGACGTATTCTAATGGAAGTACCACGAAACCGATGCTTGCTATTTGCTGAAGACCTTTTTTCTTATATTCGTACCCCCTATTTAAATGTCATGCGCTACAATTGACAACAGATTATACAGACTACTGTATGTCTTGAAATTTCGTGCCCAAAAAGACGTACTCTATTGCTGGACGAATAAATAATGTCCATTGGATCGCAATACGTTAGAAAAAATATTCAGACGAGTAAAAAACGAGAATCCGTGGAATGTTGACCTCATACGATATTTAATGAGTTACACTCGCTCGTTACATTTAATTGGATCTAAAGAAGCGTTAACGAAAAAAAGGAAAAGAAAAAGAAGTAGTAGGGGGAATCGTCCGGCCGAGAAAAGTGCATCGTTTTAAAACATGGTTTATCGTTGCATGCCCTTTAAGGTAGGAAGAAATTCAGCGAGTTTCACCGCGGGGAAATGCTTATGGACATTTCATCCGATATATCTTGCACGCTGCACCAGACAATCGGATTAACCTACGCACTTCAATGTCACCGTATGCACGCTGTTTAAAGTCGGCCGAAAGTTAACCGAGCCGGTCTCTTTCACGTGTGCAAGAGGAACTTGAATCTCATTCTTCGACATGGCGAGAGAGGTTGGTGTGAAAAGAGCGAGAGACGAGGTTTTAAGTCGTGTGCTAGTAGTCGAGACGGCGTTCAATTGTGAAACGGCATTATTTATCGATACACAATACTTACATGGACACCGTTACACTAAATACAGCTTAGTAATGAGAGATCAATAAAATCATTCTCCATATAATTATTCGTATTGCGAAACTGACGATAGCCATAACATTGTCATGTCTATTTGATATGTATAATAGATATATCTACCTAATCTAATAATCTAATAAGAATTACATATATTAGATAGATTAGACAAGAAAGTCTGTACTCAAACTATGAGATAGATATGTCCTTATTATATCTTATATTATATTTCATTCTGCAAGAAATACAAAACGTTCATTAATTTTGATTAAAGTCGAAAGTAAATAATATTTTCAAAATATAAAGATAATCTTACGAGGTATGCAATTCTTCCACGTTACTTTTCATGTTCCATTTAATCCAAATTGATTTTAGAGTCAGAGATCAGGTACTTCAAGTGCACAGGCCCCGACCGAACAAGGTTACAAAAAGCTCATTAATTTCGTCTCTACAATTACAAGAAAATTTTTAATTATCACCTGGGCTGATGTCTCAAAGGTTACCATATTAAAAAAAAAAAAAAATAAGAAAAGATATATCTCAGTGACAAATAAAATAAATATTCTATTTATAAATATAAAAATTTTGTAATAATATTTATCGAAGGAAACATAATTTATTAAATTTGCCAATGATTGAGAACCACTGAAAGGCGTTCGAGCACTGCAGTTGAGTCAAGCTGCAGTTGCCACGGCGAAGTGCAGCCTGCACTTCTCCGAGGACGCCAATGGAGGGCTCTGACCTCTTCTCGGCAACTATCTACTTTTCGCTGCCTTAGGGTGTGTTCCTACTGCCATCTAAATTGCCTTCCCAATTAACGATCCTTTGTCGTGCTGACTTTGTTATTGAAACATGCAAAAATCGCTTGACGCGTGACCCGCAAACAGTTTCTTTATTCGATATAGATTTTCGGTTCATTCACTCCTTGCAATTCAGAAAGTTCATCAGAAACAATGATTCGAAGAAAGTCATATTCATAAATATATAGCTGTACCGAACCGTAATATCGTAATTGTAACACCATTAACTAGCATAAACTGATTGGATACAATTATATAATCATACGTATATGAAATATGTATTTAACAAAACACGTTTATCACAAACTTCCTTAAAATAATTATATCATTGATCTGGATTAGTAATAATAAACGATAAGTCACTTTGTATATAAAAAGATAATATATATGTTATATGTAATTAAATTTTTGTTGAAATTTAAATATCATACAGAACGCCGGTATTGTTAATAGTGAAAATTATTATAAAAAATAATTGGTTAATATTTTTTCTTAAAATTTCATCACTTACATTCGTTAACAGGCGATTCGGTAGCCGCAGCCATTGTTGTATAGTTGTGTCACTGTAAAATAATACCTTTAAGTTTACAAATCAAGTTTAAAAACAAAATTGATAAAAAATTGGAAGAACAATTTTTAATAAATATTTTCCTCTTATTTCTATATACTTATTATCATAGATGCTTCACAATTTTCACAGTTTTTGTAAAACTCGATATGAAGTTCATTTCAAACAAAGAAGGTATATAAGGAAACTATACGCTATTTATACATTACGACTAACGTTGTCAAGGATTGAAAAGTTTTCATTACTGAAAAATGGTATTTTATAATAGTCTGGTATTTTTTTCTTTTTAATAACTTAAAAATATAATAACTTTTCAAAGAAACGTCAGATCTTATCTTACTTATCTATTATATTTATGTGTACAGACGCAGTAATTCAACGGTATTTGCAGTTGTTTAGAATTGTGCATAATGCAGTGACCTGTGTCATGAAAATATGTCAAATCTACCTCAGCTTAATGGTCAGTGACTTAACGAAAAGTAATTTTCAATATCTTTCTTTATACTTTAAGATAAATAGTGCAATAAATTTATTTAAATGTAATCACAGAAAGTCGAAGTTACGATTACTTCTACGCATGATCGCGTTCAGAAAAACGTACTGCAGTCACGCTGTAAATCGAATGCGGAAGATGTCGATTAGGGTTGCCGTACAAAAACAACGGTATTCTCTTTGTTTCGTATTGAACACTGATCGAGTATAAACGCGAATACGCGACGTCTCTTTGCTCGTAATTGTGGCGTCCCTTTGTCACTACGCAATCTTCATCACAGATTAAAAACATTTGACTTACCTGTTTTCCTTTAAGCAGAAGAATAAAGTAACTATTAAACAGTAAAAGTAGATCCTACAACAGAAACTATCACTCACACACTCGATAATGCTAGGAGATCTGAACGGTCGCAGGACTTGCTGGCTGCTTTTATTGCGACATGCAAGTATCCCTGTATATTCCAACGATTCACACTGGTTACCGTTTGGCTACACGCACGGTACATGCATACAGTTTGTCAAAATGCTCGAATGTTCGCGAGTTCTCATTGGTCAAGCTTAGTGATCGGTTCATCAAGATTGGTTCGTTTGAATTTGAAGCGTTGGCTGAATTGTAACAGGACGTGTCACGCGAATCCTCTACTACGTATTCACACCATCGTTTTCATTGTTTAGAAGATGATCATTGTAAATACAGCGTATCTGAAGAAGGTAAATGCTTTTTTCCGTGTTTGTTTTATTTACAATTAAATTACGTCTTTACATAACTTATACACTTTGTTAACGTATGTATCTCTCAGTGAGAAAGCATTTGTTTACGAGAAATAATTTATTAAATACGTAATACGATAATATTTAATATTGGATTTACGAAGTATGGATTTATTAACTATATATATAATATAGCAAAAAAATTTGATACATATTTTATTAAACTAAATATAAATATTTGTAATTATCGCAATTTATTTTGTGCAATTTCTGTAATTAAAATATAATATATCATAAATATTTCTGCGGTTCATATGTAGTAGTAGAAGCATTATAAAAATACATGCGTCTATATTTTCGACTGAGAAACGATCACACAGTTCAAAAAAGATTCATTCTGGATGAATCATATGTCTGCATCTCCAGCAACGTGCGTAGCAATGTGTGGGAAGTTGTGACCGTTGTGCGACCATAAGAACGTAAAAATCTGTTCCAAATATGGTCGAGTCGTTATAACTGGTTTCGATGATTTTACAAGAAGACTTCATATATTCGTTAAGATTTTAACTATTCATTATTACTTTTACTTTCGCTTATTACTCCAACCCGCAAAATTTCGTTTTATTAATTTTTAATAATTAGTTACTCATTTAAATTGTTTAAAGTGGCTAGTGAATTATGCAGATTATACAAATGATTCAGCAAAATATATGACTATATACTTTACATATATTTTATTTCATAACTATAACCATAATTTTTAGAAAAAAGTACATAGTTATTTTTATGTTCAATACAAATATTTTTATATTATTATTTTTTTTTTAATGTGTATTGAACATGCTTTGCAAAGTTTAATTAAGTTGAAAATATATTTTTATGACATATATAATGGAAAATTATAATAAATTATTAAAGTTAAGTGATATACTATCTGTAAATAAAATTATTAGTTCATAAATGGTTGAAAAAGAAGGCATTTTACTTAGTAAATGTTTAATATTACTAATTTTTTCTAGTAAAATATATGTCAAAATTGCATATGTATAGATTATACATTAATATCAAATCAATTGTTATACAAATAAAACTTATGCATATCTCTTGATTACGGCAGTATGTGTACTTGAATGTCATGATTTGTGGAACTAAATGTTAATAATATATTATATTGAGCAACATATATAGGTTGTATGTAATTGGTTATTTGAAAATATAATTTCACTGAGGTAGAATATTTTAAATATTACGTACAAGTAAAAAAAAGGAAACTGAACATTTTTACAATAAAGTATAACGTTTTGCTAAACTGATATATAAAATTAGCATTAAATCAATTCTGTTATATTCTGTTTTATCTGTTTATCGTAAATTCGTAACAAAAGTCTAGGAAAAATTCTAGAAATGATGTATAATTTGTACTTGTAATAAATACCTGATATCATAGAAAATGTTTTATGCCAATTAGCAACAAAAAAGATCATACACAATGTTTCAACTTACTCTCATTTATCAATAAAGTAGTTTCAATAAAATAGTTTCAGGTGACCAAGTGTCCTAGCTACATGTGAAACATTATTTTCTCAACTTTCATCATATAAAGGAGTACCATCTCCACTTAGAGACATACTCCGGGGACTAGAATTCGTAAATGGAGTTCCTCTAGGAGATTTGTAAGATGGAGTACGAGCAGATGGAGTTCTATTACGTGGAGTTATTTTCTCATTTTGAACTTCCTGATTCCGTGGAGTTTTTCTAGATTCATCATATCTTGGTGTAGTATTACTAAAATTAAAAAAGTAATTTTTTAAACTGTATTGTTTAAACTATTACTGAACAATGATTAAAAATGGATACACATACAATTCTTTTGAAGTAGATTGTTTTGATCGAGCCCATGCCTCTGCAGCTTTTGTCCAATTTGTTGCATTGGAAGCATTAGAGACAGATCTATGTGATCTTGCAGTTCTATGTGAATTTGAATTAATTGCAGGAGGAATTGGTTGTAAAAATGGTCCTTGAGAGTGATTCGGTGTTTGGGTATGATGAGATGTGTGATGTGGTGTATGATATGGGGTCATAAATGGTGTTTGGCCAGAAGGTGTATATGGTGTACTTCCATACATTCCATAGTTATTAACACTAGCAGCTCCTGGGGTATATGGTGGATAATGATGTGGAGTCTGATTTGCTACTTTCGAGAGAGAATGTAGCATATGATGTGGCATATTCTGTGCTACTCTCTGTATTGTATCTGAATTTACTTCTAGAAAATCAAAGAAAAAAAGGTAATTACAATGAAATAAATTATAGTATTTCAATATTTTAATAATATAAAACTTACCATTTACTCCTGGTGTACCATTATATGGTGTTCTGGAAGTCATAGCTCCATGCGGAGTACCAGGTGTACTTTGACCTGGTATAGGATCTCTAAAATGTTCCTTGAACCAACGAAACAAATCGCTCACTCTATTGAACATTTGATCTCTGAATCGGAATCCATCAGGTGTTACAGTAACATATTCATGACGGCAACGAGTTCGTGGTAAATATGAGAGTAAAAATTTTCCAGGGTAGTTCTGAAACATAGAAGAAAACGTGAGTTTAATTGGGAACATTAGAAAATATTAGGTGTTTTTGAATGTAGTTACTTTAGCTGCTGATACAATATATGGTATTCCACCAGGATTTTGTTTTTTCTCTTCTTTTAAAATTTCTTCTCCTTTATCTTTGATACCTTCCACATTTGGTTTATAATATTTAAACTCTAAAAGTTCCAAAACATATGCGGACATCGGATTAACATGTCTTGCGATAATTTCATCTAAGTCTTCGAATTCTTCGTTGCCGATCCATAAGCTTCGACCTAAAGAGAATGCATTTTCTTTGCCTTCCTCTCTTACATCAATGTGTTGATAAATATTGTCTGTGACTTTCCATGTTACAGTTAAATGATCGGCTCCTTTACTACTAGGTCGTATTACTGCTTCTCCTTGTTTTACAGTTTGCATTAATTTTTCAACTTCTGCAAAGCTTATATTATGGAAACTGGGGTGAATTATAACACGTTTGACATAAGTTTGTCTTTGCTGTATTTTTTTAGCATCCTCTTCTGTTTTTGTATCTTTCTCTTCTGCCTCCGTATCATAATAAACATCCCGTTGCGGTCTAAAAATAACACACTTAAAATATTATTTAAGAAAATTGTAGAAATGATTATAAATGTAAAGTACGATTGATTATTGAAACATTACCGCCATTCGTGATTTTTATCACTAAGATCGCTTGTCTTACTAGTACATTCAATACTGAATCGTTCTACTTCGATCTTTGTTATACGACAATGAATTACTTGGCCGACACGTACTCTCTCTTCTGGGTTAGCAACGTGTTTATCCGACAAATTTTTTACATGAATATAGCCAGATATTCCATTATCCAATCTTAAACGAATTCCAGTTGCTTTTCCAGGACATGCACCAGCATCAAAATGGTTCCATACCTCAGACAATTCTGGGAAATCATTTTTCAAACAAAATGGACATTGCCATAATCCAGTTTCGTCATTTCGAACAGGGTTTGCTTGATCTAATTGATCTCCTTGCGGTTTTCTACGAGTTATACCAACAACTGTTGCTAGAACTAATTTACCGACGTAAAAAGTTTCTGGGGTTTCTTTACTTAAAATATCAAATATTTTTTCTGTATTTAAAGACTGATAAGGTATACGAAGATCTTTGTATCTACAATTAAGTTCGGCTCTTATATCGTAAAGAGTAATGCACTTATTTCCAAAACCCTGCCTTTCAAGTTCCTCTGCAAATGCATCTAGATCTAAATCTTTTAATCTTTCTGGTGACTCAAGAATTTCTTCTAAAGCTCCAGCAGGATTTGCATCTTCATCGTCATATTCTAAAGCATCTACCGCCATTTTCCTAGCCCATTCATATGTCTCTGGATGGACACGCGAACCATCTAGTACTTCTACATATGCCTCTGTACTGTCCCCTAAACTATTTGTATCTATCTTAATAAAACCAGCACAGTTAACAAATACTTTAGGTCCCATATGACATGCTGTTATAAGTTGTGTTCTATTTTCTAGTCTCTGATTTGTTTGCTTCAAAATTTTAATCAGTGCTTGTCCTTTCCGCGGACCTAAGCCACATACAAATTGTACTAAATTTGCTGTATAAGGCTGTTGAACTGCTCTGTTTAAATCTACTCCCACTTCATTTATACGATTTATAAATTCTAAATATAAATTTTCTATAAGATCATCTTTAGGAAGTTGATCTTGCAAAGGATGATATTTAAGGCACAAAATTTCTTCATCTACAGTACATAATTGAGAAAACTCTAGCAAAGGATCTTGTAGTCTTCTTGCTAAAGATATAGCTTGTCTTAATAATTCTGGATAATCTCTAAATTCAGCTATACCTCTATTACTATTTGCATAAACTTTATTAACTTCATTATCACATATTTCCACTTGAATTGTAGGAAATTGTTCTTCTTCTACAAGATTGGATATACATTCTTTTAAATCAGATACTACCATTAATGCTTCTCTAGATTCGCCACTTACTACCACAACATGTGGCTTTTTAGTGGCTATCAAATTTTTAATTGCTAGTAAATCAGCCTCCTTCATCATTTTCTCATTTTCTCTAAAACTATTTTTACGCTTTAATAAATGCGGTAATCTCAGGTAATCGGTACATTCTCCATCTGGCGAAACTATGCAAGTAAAAGCAGCTTGAGATGGATCAGGTACATAAGCTAAACCCATCACGCGAATTCCTTTACTAGTATTCCATTCTTCATCATCTTCTTCAGGGAATTCGCAAGTGTATGGAGCAATCTTTATCCAATTATACATTTTGCGGCAACAAGCTTTCATGATACATTCTTTTGCCTCCGATAAAAGATTAGATCGCAATTCCTTTTTTAATTGCGGTATGATGATACGAGTCAAAGCTATTTCAACACTACCAGTTCTTAATGTATTCCAATCTTGTACACTTTTACTAAATTCATCCCTGTAATATAATTGCTTTATTTCATCGATATAATTATTGCTGGTATTTCCTTCTATCATATCACTGAAGGAAAGTGTAACTAATTTATCTTCTTCTGCCATAACTAATTTTAGAAATTGATCACTAACAAGATCTCGTACAGGCTTGTCTTTAAGATATTTCAATCCATAAATGGCATGACTTTCGTCTATCTCCTTTAGTCCTCTTTTATTTGGTCTTACACATAGTTTTGCTCTTTCCATATACATTTCTCTAATACATTTACGTACTAGGGGTTCATGCGCTAATTGAATTGCAACCATTAATTGTGCCGCTTTAAGTACCTCATCATTTGTTTTAAAAATTGCTGAACAAAAATCACCTGCTACTACTGTTGGTTCTGTTGGTTCCTGATCTACTTCGTGACGTTGATAATTATCCCGAAGATTTTCAGCAAAATGTTCAGGAGAAAGGCCAAATTTTTTAGCAAGTCCTTCTAAACCAGCTTTCCTACAAATGTAGTAAGGACCTTTCCTAACTGGCTGTTTTAATGATTCATCTACTTCTTCTTCCTCCTCCACATCGACAGATTCTTCAGGAGGATTTTCCCCATTTTCTTCAGCTTCAGCAATTTTTTGTTTTCTTTTCTCTAAATTAGCTTTCTTTCTTGCTTCTTTTTCTTTCTTGCGTGCATCTTCTTGCATGGCTGATACATCCTGATTATAATATAACATGAAATGTCGATAAATATCATTCAGTTCTTCGAATGTTTGAACATTTTTAAGTCGTTCAATATCATCGTCTTTAATAAGTCGTACGTTATCGGGTAGTGGAGCATCAGGATTCTTCATAATATTATCTAATTGAAAGTTTCTCATTTTTTCAAATAATTTCAGTAAGTTTTCTTTTCTCTGTTTGAGCTGACACCATTTTATATCGAATTTATAAATTTTCCATAAATCATTGATATTTAACTCAGGTGAAACATATTCTTTTCTATAAAATGAAATAAACGGAACTTCGAAGTTCTGGTTCCGCATAAAATCTAAAGCTTTCTTAATTTTGCCGACTGTTTGTGGACCCTTTTTAGCTCTCTCTTTGGCTTCTTCATTTAGATTCGCATCTTGTATTGAAATTGTTGGTTGACAGAATGCTTGTTTGTATATCCATTCTGCCTCAAGATCTAATTCATCTGAACCTTCTACTGTTGGTGTAATAGGAAAGGCACGAAGCTGCATACGCTCAGGAACATCTGTAGTTCGAATCTGAAATATACAATTTACGACAGCTCAAATATTAATCGTAATCATTAATAATAAATTAAGATTATTTTTAATAATTACCTCATTGTCCACGTCAGTAAAATGGCCGCGTATAAGTTCGCTAGGTTCATACACTTCAAAAATACTTTGTCTCGTGCCTTTTTTCTTAAAATGTTTTTTTGATCGTCTAGGTCGGTCTTCTATCTCGTCATGAATGTATTCATCCTCTTCTTCCTCTTCTTCCTCTTCAAATTCATCTTCGCCATACTTTCCAAATTCGTCATAATCAAAATCGATTCCAAAAATATCTTGAGCTTCTTGCAAAGCACTATAACAAAATTAAGTTAATTGTATGGATGAAAATTTGATACTTGATTTTTAGAACATAGACAATCCTTACGCATCTGAATAAATAGGTTTTCTTTTTTTTCTTTTTTCAGTTATAGGTATTCCATCTCCATCCACAATGAAATCATCTTCATCTTCACTTTCATCCTCATCAAATCCTTCCATTTCACCTCTATGGCTAACTTCACTTTTTTCTTCATCTTCCTATGTAGAAACATAAATATTTTATTAATATCTTTAATTTAATAAATTATTAAACAATTTAAGTAGAAATTTTATTTGAAAACTTACTTCTCCAGACCCTTGAAACAATTCATTAGCAATTGCATCTCTTTCATCATCTACTTCTCTTTCTTCTTCTCCTTCTGATTCTTCATCTTGTATTCTACGTAAACGCTTAAAACGACGTTTCTAGAAAAATTAAATGTTATTAAAAAATTGTATTAAAATTTTTTTATATGAATTCATGTCATTTTTTATTACAGGTATCATATGTTAGATATATATATGTATATGTACCCTTTCAACTTTAACTCCTAAATTTTCTTCAAGTAGGTCATAATCTTCATCTTCTAAACGATCATCAAAATCTTCATCATCACTTTTTTTACGTTTTCTAGAATCATCAGATCCATCACTATCTTCACCATCATTGTCATCTTCGATTGGATTATCATCAATAAGACCTGGAACTTCTCCTTCATCTTCTAAATATTAAGAATATGTAATATTTAGACAAAAAATTTTTTAAAGAACACTAATATTATTGTTATTAATATTGCATATTATTATATCAATGTTTCACTGTAATTGTTTAAAGAAATACACTTTTTTTCTAGAACTCTCAAATAACTTTAAAATTAAACACCAAGAAAAAAACAGTAATAAACTGCTTTGTAGTATTAATCATTTTTTCATACCTTCATCATCTTCATCGTCACTGTCATGCATAGCTTTTAATTTTTTAAGCTTTTTCCTTTCGTTAATATCAAGTTCTTCCTCCTCCTATACCATAAAGCCTTAGGTTATATGAAATCAAATTTCTTTATTATATTACATTATATTACCTACCTCACTTTCTTCAGCTTCAGCATCTAAATAATCTGCCATATTTTATTAGAAATATAAGAATTTTTCGAAAAAAAAATGTACAGAAATATTAATAAGAAAATGAAATAACTGATAGAACAACCCTACTTCACAGTAAGTCCTGACATCTGTACAGATGTAATATCTATATAAAGGCTCGTTTGCAAAGGAATACTTTCGTTTCCAATCAGCTGACGCGCAAGCAAGATGATTGGTTAAATCTATTCTTTTTTATTTAACGTAGTCATGCAGCCGGAAGTAACCGAAAACTAATTATTGTAGTACTTTCTTATCTAATTCATTGTTTCGTGCGTGCTCAATAACGAGATAGTGTACATAGAAACGAAAGGTGAAAACGTGGTGAAACAACGTGTGAAATGATTAGGATACGAGTTTAAAACGAATAATTATTTCATCAGAATGACAACTAACGAGGAGTCCGTAGATGACAGTCTCTTAGAGAGACTCGTTAAAAATGATGAAAATAAAGTTGTGAATTGTCGAAGTAGCGCAGATAACATCGAGGGGTACAATTTACGACATGGCACAGATAGTTTTCCAAATATTAATGAAAGACCGGTTGATGATATTTCGATCGAGTTCTTTTATAAGCCGCACAGCATTACACTGCTTCTCATTTCGATTGGTGCTGTAATATATTCCGTATTCACTAGGTAATTAAATATTGGAATTTTTTGCATGATATGAACTTCAAATCCTAAATATTAATATTAATTTAACACAGGAATACTACCAATGTTGAGGATAACATTTGGGCTGGAATACTTTGTATCATATTTTTTTTTCTAATAATATCAATACTTACATTTCCAAATGGACCATTTACAAGACCGCATCCAGTTGTGTGGAGACTTGTATTTGGCTGTAGTGTACTATATTTAATGGGTCTATTGTTTATGCTGTTTCAAGATTATGAAACAGTTAGGAAGATATTTGTTTGGATAGATCCTGGTTTAGCATCATTTCACATTGACATGGACAAAGAATATGGTGTTAATTGTTCAGAAATTACATTTGAAAAAATATGGAATCATTTAGATGTTTTTGCATTAGCCCATTTCTTAGGATGGACCTTTAAAGCAATTCTTATTCGCCATCTTGGTATTCTTTGGGCCATTAGTATTATGTGGGAAGTAACAGAAATAGCATTTGCTCATTTATTACCAAATTTTGTGGAATGTTGGTGGGATGCTTTTATACTTGATGTTATTGTATGTAATGGTTTAGGCATCTGGGTTGGATTAAAAATTTGTTCTCTCCTGGAGATGAGAGAATACAAATGGGTAAGCATCCTTGACATTGAAAGCACTACTGGAAAATTGAAGAGAGCAATGCTGCAATTTACTCCTGGTAGTTGGACTGCTGTTAGATGGTTAGATCCAACTTGTACATATATGAGATTTGTTGCTCTGTGTCAATTGGTCATATTCTGGCAGGTTTCAGAGCTAAATACTTTTTTCTTGAAACATGTATATGAATTTCCACCCTCTCATCCATTTGTTGTAACAAGATTAATATTAGTTGGAGTAATAGTTGCACCCTCAGTTAGGTAGGCAAAAGTTATGATAAAATGACCAATATCTGTTTTAAGTATGTAAACTTTTATTACAACTACAATAATTTATTACAAAAGAAGCATAATATTTGAATATAATTTTAGGCAATACTACATGTATGTAACAGATCCAACATGTAGTAGAGTAGGGACCCAGTGTTGGGTCTATGGTGCAATTATGGTTACAGAAGCATTGTTATGTATAAGACATGGTGCTGCGTTATTTGAACATACACAAGCATTAAATATCCTTTTGTGGCTATTGTGCCAGTCTCTAGTCTCAGTTCTTTGCGTCTATGGCTGTGTTCTATGGCATCGATACTTTGAGGTATGTTTTATATGCTTTAAAATTAAATTTTTTGCATGGCTCTCATCTTTCAGACAGAAAAGAAAACTACTTCAAAACAATGTATCACTCAGCTAGAGTACAGTCATCTGGATGTAACCCTTAGCAGTGGTATGTGTTGATGTCTACTACATTCTTTTGAAGTGTAAATAATATTTAAGCCGATGTGTACTGGGCTATTGACTTATAATTAACTGATTACTAAATACAAAGCAGGAGTGCTACATAAACTATTTATAATTTGTTACCTAACTGACATGAATGATATCAAAACTAAATAAATTATGTCATGGATGCTTTTGTTTCTTGTCCTTGAAATTGAGAAATATGAATTTTTATATGTATTTATACAGTGTCATATCAAAATATATAAATATATACATGATAGTAAGTGTAAAAATAATTTTAGAGTAATTATAAATATGATTGCATGAAAATATTTTTTAATGAATGTATGTTTTTATGTATTATACAAATATACATATTTTGTCACAGCTCAGTTCATCATTGGTAGATTGAGTTTTGGATTAATGACTATAGCAATTGATCTGTGTTGTAGGGGACATGGTTTACTCTACAAAATCTGTGGAAAAGAAGCAATTATGAACAAATCTACAGCAAGAAACGATAGATTTGGCATAAATGTAGGATGAATTATTTACACTATTAAATTTTCTAGTCATATTATAACATCATAAGGAGAAGAGTGCTTGGATGAAATAGGTTGATGAATACATGAATTCGTCTGATTCTTGCATACGTTTGTGCGTGCAAATGTTATGAAAAATATGTTCCTGAAAATAAATGAGGAGCGTCGTTACCACTTAATTATGCTTCCTTATAAAAAAAAAAAATTAATTGCTGTATCATTTACGTATCTTAATTACGTCTCTATATCGTTACATTGAAGATACGGAAATGCATTGCAAACAAAACTTGGCATTATCTGTGAACCCTCTGGACAATTCCAAGCTTCACCAAGAAGTCTGTTGTTAGATGCAGAAATAAAAATAAGAATCCGACTTGGTAACTGCTCGCTCTCGTACAATGATATATACGATGACGTAAGTGGTGACTTCGTACAGTGCATCTATAAAAAAGAACGATGAAAAGTTCTACTTATAATAATTGTTACAATGATTGTAATTATATTTAATTTGCCAATGCTATAAATTTTACTGCGACAAGAGTACCTGAGCATAGGCGAGATAGAATAACTGATTGACATCAAGTTCAAGCCATGGGAGATGATCTTCACTAGATCTCAATCGAGCCAAAGTATCGTAGGCTAACCTGAGCCCCATTATCTCGGACAGACGTTCATTTAATGACAATTGCGAAATCTGAAACACGTTTAGATAAAAAAAAAGAGAAAGTATTATTGTTTCTAAAAACGTACTTAATTAAATGTTTTAGTTTAAAATAATATTTTTACATCATAATGACTTTATAAAAAAAGACATATATGAATTCACCTCGTAAAACACGTTCTGTCCTGTAGACGATAATGACATACTCATACGATTTTGATAAAGAATTTCTCGCTGACTGTCAATATATTTCTCGAAATTCGTATTTATAGAATCGTTATCAGTTAACAAACTGTTATTGGCATTTCGAGTACCATTCCAATAATAGATACCTAATAACGTGTATTAAAAAGGTATATTATTGGACAATTAAATCATAAGATTTTTCGAAATTTTCTTAAAAGTATGTTGTAAATCTATAACATTGACCACTATGATATTACAAAATATTATTAATATACCATTTGCGTCGAAGTGATGAGCAATTTGGTAAGCTATTATGTTACCAAGTGTTGCTAGTTTTATGTAATCAAATGAAAGTTCATTGTATTTCGTAGACCAATCGATTACACCAAATGGTATTACAACGAAATTTAATCCGTAAATCGCAAGCCCTTTCGATTGATATGGTGTTGCATAATGCGTCCATCTATATATTAATCAGTATAGTTTTATAATGGAAAGGCATTTCATATATGTAGTTTTAATTATAAAAGCTTACATTTGTTCAGGATACCCTGGATTTGTAAATAATTCTGCATATATTAATTTTCGATACCTTTTCATTAAAATCACTGAATTTTCGAGATAATTATTTGACAAGTTTATCTGAAATTAGACTATCATTAAAATATCATCTAATATAAATAACTTTTACAAATTAATAATATTAGCATTCTTTTTAAGTACTATACGAATAATTACGCACACATAGCAATAATGATTTTTCATACCTCATTTACTTGACTTACTTTATAAATTGTATTATTGTCGGGAAAATACCGAATATTAGGCACAGTAACTTTGAGATCATCTATTTTCGCAATCAGCATGTTTTGTTCCTCTGGCGTAGCCCATTTTATTTCCGCAATTTTTAATTTTAGAGTCTCCTTATGTTTCTCGAACAAACTAAATATCTATTAAGTTACACGATGGTGATTAATTATCAAGTAAATAATTTGTTTGCGTTACTATTATATATGAGATAAAAACTTACAGTCTTAGTCATATATGTAAGTTGATCTTCTGAAAATGAAGACATATACAATTTTGAAGCTTCCGGGAGTAAAACGTTAGCAGCTGTGCGAAGACAGTCTTTTTTAGCATCTAGATGTTTTGATAAAACTAACTAGAAAGAAAAAAAAAATGAAAAATTGCAAATAATAATAAAAAAGAAAAGAAGGATCAGGACATTAATCAAGGAAAATAAACATACGTCCTGATAAAGATTGCGTGCATACAATCCTAATAATGCGTTATGCAAATTCATCGGTTCATTATTTCCAAATTCTTCCAGATTTTTCAATCCTTTAGCTAGAGCATCGTAAAAGTAAACCTGCACCTTTATTTCCGGTTTAACCAGTTCTTTCGTTAGCATGTAAACTACTTGCGTCCAATTTACCTTTAAGCATATTACAGAACATATTGGTTTGATCGTTATAGAATAGATTAATTTAATTTACACGACAAATATCAATTTTTATCTCTTACAATTTTAAATTTTTCCTCCAACTCCTTGATAGTTATAAGAGTGTAATTTTTCATCAGATATGCTTCACGAATCTTGTCTTCGGATGGAAAATTCTGAAATACGAAGAATAACATATTAAGAAAATATATTCAACCGAATCATAAAAAAAGCTGGCAAAACTTACCGCGAAAAATTTTTGCACTATCTCCAAATCGATTTTGATACGTGTAAAATGTATGTATTGAGAAGTATTGTACGCATTGTTCAATTCGCTGAATACCCCGAGTGCTGTACAGGCTTCCGAGATCGACTCTATAAGCTTTCTTGGATTTTTCTAACAAAATGAAACAGGACAAACGCGTTTGTAATGTTATCATCGATAGAGCATGTTTTCTTTTTTTTTATTGCGTTGTGCGTATTACGCACACGCGCGTGTACACGCATACCTTGCACGCTTTATATTCCATGTATAATTGCCCTAGATCTACTGTCTCTTTTTCTTTCTCGAATTGAGACGCATAGCAGGGATTGTTCGTTTCATCGACGTCAAAAGGATTTTTATACGTCGTCGGGCCTATTTTAAGGGTTAATTGCTTCGGAGAATATTCGTCAAGATCTGGAGAAATATCGAATAACAAAGCGCTAGAAAATTAAAAAACAAACGGGAAATATATTACGTGAACTCGATGCGCGATATTTTTGTACGGGTCATTGTCTTAAATCTTTTACCTGTTGTGTAATAATAGTTTACCGAGTAGCTCGGTGAAGTTTGTATGTTTTTCATCCCAGTCGATCGTAGTGTAAAATTTTCCTACCCCGTTTAACACTTTTCTCGCTTTAAGGAGAATATTATACTTATTTATTATACATTAAACTTGTATTTGACATTAGAAACTAAGTAAATGTCTGATTTCCACATACCCAGCTCGATCCTTTTTGTTTGATTGATGTTTTCGTATTGTACGCAGCTATTGTAATATTCAGTAAAAAGGGATGATCTATGTTCCCGATTTTCTTTTTGCATTTGCCCTGAATCAAATTAAAGTGTAACATGTAACGAGAAACTTATGAGAAATTTTACAAATGTTTATTGTATATTTATTTTATTCGCTTTTCCTAATAATATGCTGCATTTTATTTAATACGAAATTATTTTTGATATATGACAACGAAAAAAAAATATATATATGTATACAGAGAAAAAAAATAACGTTAAAAAAAGAAGAAAGTTTATTCAAGATTTTTGGGTGAAATATTTTTTTGTATAGTAAACAAAAGCATAGAATAATACGTACTTAGAATTCGTTTATAAGCAATGTCTTCCAAATTCTGATCTATAGTTTGCGGATTGGCCTCAAAACCACCGCAAGCGTATTCATAAAAATCATCGCATGGTTCGACCGAGTGATTCATATAAAATAACATCTTACTGGCCAAATTCTTGCATTTGCCTGTAGTACACACTTTCTTAGTAATCGGTGAGCTAGAAGTTGTAGTGATAGTATTAATCGTATTATCATCTTTTATTGTAGTTAATATTGTAGAATGATTATCTATATTTGGCAAATTTTCAGTGGTAAATTTGATCGTGGTAGTTTCTTCATGTTTCGTTTCATATTTGGTAACATCATTTATCGTACTTTCATTCTCCTCAAAAGAAGTTTCTCCGTTAACGAAGTCCGTGTCTATAGAAGTAGAAGCTTCCGTGATATAATTGTTCGTAGTACTTTTTTCTTGATATTTTTCTGTAGTCAAACTTGCTGTTTCAGTTTCCGCAAAATCAGCGTTAATCGTTGAAGTTATAGTTTCGATATCGGTTACTGAATCATTTAGTAATAGAATTTCCGTAGTAGTTTCGATATTTAGAAATTCGTTAAAGTTGGATGTATTACTAACGATCCAATTTGTAGTATTTACTACATTAGAGTTTTCAGTACCTACTTCAAAATTTGATGTTACTGCTTCTACTTGTTCTGAATTATTTTCATTGATAGAAGTTGTAGTTGTTAAATAATATTTAGTTGATTTTGTAGTACTAGTTGTTTCTTCAGTTCGCTGTTCTGTGTGGTCACGATGATGATGCTGCGCCGATATAATTATTTTTATCGAAATGCCTTTTATTAATTTTTAATTTTTAAAAATAAATTTACCTGAAATATTCCCATGTATTCATCTTCTTGTTCAGAATGATCAGAATCATATATCTTCCATGGGAAAGCGACAAGGATGAGGATAATACAAAGAAAACAGAATATTAATAGCATTGAAATGCAACTTCTATAAGATTGATCCCGTTGGGCTGCTTTCCCCTGCGGGACGTTAGCAACTTGATAAGATCCTCGGGAAGGCATCCTTTGAAATGTATTCAATCACTTATTTATATAGGCACTAATTTTCAGGTATAGTATTACCTTGACTAGTGTATAAGAGCACTGAGTTTTTTCTACTAAATTAAATTCGAAACGTGAACAGAAGAAAGGAAGTGGTAGTTAAGCCACTAACCATTTCCTCTTAGTATTATCTCAAAAATGCACTGTAACATCCGTAAGATACGATATTATCACATCCTTCTACTAATTTGTAAGAAAGAGTGCAATTTCATGGTTATGCTAAAGGAAAGTTAATTAGAAAGAAATATACACATTGACACAAACATCTGTTTCTTTAATACATCCATAAATTCCAAACGGCCTAAGGAAGGCGTCATTAAAAATATTTGAGATAGATAGATATAAGTTATTTATATTAATATATTTTATAATACAATTATCACAGATATGTAAACTACAAAATATTATATTTACTATTATAAAATGCAACTTGCAGTTTGCCAATGATCCCATTGCACGTAGTATGACAACTTATCTACAGCCTAGACTATATTATAATTTAAATACAATTAAAAAATATATATTTAAAAACTCTATTCGCCGGTATGTTGTACCGCATATGTATCAGTGTTGCGTTTGATTTCATTGTCCGCTGCTTCAGATTTAATGAGAGCTTCGATCTCTTTTGATATAGAAATGTTTTCTATTTTTTTGGTACAAGTTTCATCTTTGTAGTCCTCAGACTTTAACATTTCAGAGGTGATCTAAAATATATATGAATATATTATAAATTATTATATAGTATATGTTGGTTTTATTAAACTATATGTAATTATGTAATTACTTTTCTTTGTATTTCGTCAGCCTTAAATTTCTCTAGTTTTTCCTTATCAGCAAGCCCAATTGCAGTCTTTGATGATGTTTGTCTCTTTGGAGTAGGTTTTCTTGGCTTAAATGATCCAGAAGCTTTCTTAGGTAACTGTGAACTCATATGCTTCTTAGTCTCACTCGACTGATCGCAATTATGAGTTAGCAATTGTTCTTTAGTTTTAAATGCCTATAATGCAAATTTTAAAATGTAATTATCTACTTAAATTATATCCGATAGGTACGATCGAATGTAAAACTTACGTGTGAACAAATTTCGCATTTTAAACTATGTTTATTCATTTCATGATGCTTAAGAGCTTGTGCCCGATGAAAATTACGATTACAGTGACTACAACTAAATCTTTTGATATTGCTATGCGTCAGTAGGTGACGCTTTAATTTATCAGGTCGTGAAAATTCACTCATACAACCTAAATATGTTCTGAAGGGACACTTCAATCTCTTAGTTAAATCGTGAATCAACATATGGCGTCCTAAACGATCTTTTCGCTTGAATCGAGCTGGACAATGCTATAATCAATGAATTGTTTATTTAAAAAAATGTGTAAAACAATTTAAAAATATTTTAATTGACCGTAAAATCACTCACAGGACATAGGAACGGTGTTTCCTCGCTATGGATTAATTTATGATTGGCTAAGTATTGCTCAGTTTTAAAGGCCTTTCCGCAATCTTCGCAGGCAAATCGTGCGGATGAGGCGTGCGTTTTTAAATGACGCCGCAAAAATCGTTCGATCAAGAAACTCTTTCCACAATGTAAACAAGCATAGTCATGCGTTGTGGTTTCTGTATGGTGTTGTAAAGCCTCCAAATTAGAGAAAGAGGATTTACAAACAGAACAACAGTAATATTTCTCTGTTGTTTTTTGTTTTTGGACGGAGTGAGCATATTGATGAAGTCCAAGATCAGACAGAGTATTAAACACTTCACCGCACACGTGGCAACGATATTCTGATCTCTTATGACTGCGTGTATGCTCTAAGAAATCTTCAAGTTCAGCGAACATCATACTACAACTACTTTGCACACATTTGTACACTTTCAGTGCTAAGTGAGAGACTATAAGATGGCCCTTTAGAGCTTTGTACGAGTCAAATATTTCTTTGCAAAACTGACAATGATAGGTGCGATCTATACTTCCATCTGGTGGTGCCTAACAACGGTCATCAAGTATTAAAAAAGGAAGACAGGAAAGGAAATCGTATGCCCGTGCCAAAATGTTTAAAATACCTCTGGGGGTAAAGAGTGTATAGCAGTTCCTGGCCATACTTTATGTGATGACATATGCTTTTTAACGTTTGATTTTTGTGCGAATGCACGTCCGCATACAACACATTGATATGGTTTTTCCCCTGTATGAGAACGTTCGTGTTGTTGCCAATAAAATTTTTTTGAAAATTGTTTGCTGCAATAACCACACTTATACTGTAATAAAAAGTATCAGTTAAAAAATACACAATTGTAAGTTAAAAGAATAACATTAAAACAAATTTGTCATCTTATTAAACTTCATACCTTTAAGTTCTGTGTTTGATTAGTAGTATTTTCAGATTCTATTGAATTTTCAGTCATTGGTACATCAACTTTATTGTTAATGTTTTGTTCTTGAGAAATATCACTTTGGAGAACTTGAGGTACTTCGTTTGAATCATCTTTTATGGGCTCATCCCCTGGAATAGTAGAGTTTGCAAAAGTATCCAAACCTTCTGAACTTAATATAATTGGAACACTAAATGTGGAATCCGTTGTAAAGTAATTAGCACCCTCCTGATCCATGCTATAACAAATAAATAACACATCATTTACCAGGAAGGAACTTTTTAGTATATATCATTAAATAATTAACAATATCTATTTACCTAAATAGCATATCGGATTCTTCAAGTATAATTGGTTCACTAAGTTGATCATTTTGAACAAATGTTTCTTGTGGATTATATTGTGGTACATCTTGACTATTGTCTTCTGTGTGAACAGTCTGAGTTTCATCATTCACCAAAAACTGACTTAAATCTACTGTTTGTTCTTGTGTCTTTTGGTGTGTCCTTTTGTGCAACACAAACATGTGCAATGATGTAAATTGGCTTTTGCATTTTCCACACTGAAATATATCTTCCTCATCTTGATCAATTGCTAAATACAAATCATGTAGATGTTTATTGTAAATTTACTTTACAGAAATTTTTACAACGATGAATCTTCAATTAATAGGTTAACAGTGATACTTCATCAAAAACTCACCTGACTGTTCAACTTCAGTTATTAAAGTCTGGGACTCTAATAATGATTGCACAGAAGGACTGTCTAGTGATACACCTACAAAGTAGAAAAAAATGACTCTAAATTTCCAAAATACTACCTAAATTTTCTTTTAGCGAGGAAGATAAATAAGATACTTGTTGGTTAACCCCACCTATTTCTAGGATAGAAAAGTTTTACCTGTTAAAGCGTCGAAAATAGATTGCGCCATGTTTTGCAATAATATTAACGCTTCATTTTAAGCGAAATCAACGATCAGACTTTCATGAATCGTTTAATATGAAGAAAATGAATAAATTCCAAGTCGAAAACATACCGAGAATTTCTACGCCCTGCCAGCGTTGTTGCTGACCAGGCCAGCGAATGATAATCGATATGTCGACTACTAAAAACGATTCTAACCTCAAAATAGGATTGTAAGCTACAGTGCAAGTGGTATTGTAGTGTAAACGTTAAATTAGTAGAGCGGGTTAGGGTAAACGACATAAAATATCGGTGCGCGCGTAAATATTTTTTTAAAGTAGATTTTGTAAGAAAACATACAAAAATGGCAGCGATATTACGTGTGAAACGCAGACACGACGATGAACCATCAAATGCTTTGGTAATTTCGTGTAAACGACAAAAAATTGCGGAAAACGAAGTAACCGAAGCTGCATCAGATTCTTTAACGACTGTTGCTAAATTTGCTGGAACCTTTACAAAACAGGTATTTATAGAAAAAAAGCACAAATATTTTCAGCAAGCTACAGATTATACTTCGACTAAGTTAATATTTATTTTGTTTTTGTAGGAAGATACTGTGGAACATTTAATTCAAAGTTATAGAAAAGACGAGTTACAAGCAAATTTCAAACACCACCCTGTAGATATTACAAAGAAAGTAAGAGAGATAATAAAACAAACTTCAGTAGAAAATCGTTACAAAGTAGTTAGTTATTTTCGATCTTTGGATGATTCTAAAGACTCTGAAAACTCTGAAGACAAAATTATAACATTAATAGACGTAGAGGATTCGAAATCCATAGCAAAAGAGGATTCTGAAAAAAAGGTGAACAATATGTTTTAAATATTTTTCAGTCAGTTTAATTGATAATTACTTACATTATATGAATGTTTTACAGGATGATAATTATGTATATGATTTGTATTATGTCCAAACTGAGAACGATATATACCTAGATGATATGGTATCTATACATCCATTTGAACAAGAGTTAGTTTATGATACATACAGAGAGAATGATTATCCCGAAGCTGAATGTGAATCAGAGGATTCAAATTCAGAGTCAAATTGGAGAAACGACTACCCAGATTCTGATGAATCTGAGGGATCAATCGACGAAGATGATATGAGGCAGGCTGTTAGGAACATGGCATTAAATGAAGAATCTGATTTATCCGAAGAAGATGATTTTGTTGAAGCACTTAATGAAGCAGATGTAGAGGCTTATGGTTACAAATATGCAAAATACAAAGCAGACGCAGAAAAAATTTTAAAAGATAGTGACATTTGAAGATTGTTTTTATTAGGCATAACAAATTGTTGGAAGTACCAGATAGAGATTTACAAATGTTCAGCAATAAAGTAGCTTCTCCGTGATGTGTTATCAAATCTTTCGTATTTATTTTGTAATGGAATATCGTGAATCTTGCTTTCCTTTAGACAGCAATTAGCAGGAGGCCTGTAAATAACATAACAATTACTTTTATAAAAGTATCTGCGAACATTCGCGTTTTATCTGACTATACTACTCGCCAAAATACGAAAACAATTTTTATATAAGTGTGATTTTTCGAAAACGTTGTCGTATCGTTCCATATCGGACAACGTTTGGATTACAACATTCGCGTATTTCTTTCTTTCTCGCACTCTCTCTCTCTCTCTCTCTCTCTCTCTCTCTCTCTCTCTCTCTTTCTCAATCATTTACTCACTCATTCTTTCTCTCTCATCGTCGGACGTTCACACGCGAAGAAATCCATGCCTTTAACGAACTCGTTATGTGATATGAATATTACGCTGCGTATACGTGTAACACTGGCCTTAATTCTAATTTTTACATTTACGCGCTCGCAACGATTCCGTTACTTGTATACAAGTACAGGCGATGCTTTTTTTTTTTTGATTGCAATATAACGAAGCAAATGCGTTGGTAAGGATCCAATTACACCGTATCCGGAATTCGAAGAGAAATACTAGGGGCCATTGATTTATTTTTAATTTCTCGCTATTATACACACGAGACTGTTGGCAAAGCGATAGGAAACGACTCCGATCTTTCTTTCTTATGGCAGTCTGGATACAGTTATCAACGTACTTACTCGTCGAGAATATGAGCGCGACTTATGGACAATGACATCATTTATTTATATCTATATTTATTTATATATAATATATTAAGTGTCATATTGCAACTTAGCGTTTTCACAAGCTGGGAATTGGTATCATTCAAGATTATTACTATATCGTACCGTAATACTCTACTCGGCTACTGTACAACATTTTACACTCATCATTACTTTTCCGTAATTCCTTAGGTATGTGTCGATTATCAGTTACAACTACGAGATTATTGGAGAGTCATGAGATTGCACACCTTTTGTATCAGTCGATCGTGGCGCATGAGATCAGCTGCACCATGAATTTAGCTGCAACTACGATCCCTTTCATACATGGGTCTATATTACCATTTGACAGTTTCACTTTGGTATATTTCACGTGACTT
The DNA here is from genome assembly GCF_001483705.2 of Eufriesea mexicana. Classification (NCBI taxonomy): domain Eukaryota; kingdom Metazoa; phylum Arthropoda; class Insecta; order Hymenoptera; family Apidae; genus Eufriesea; species Eufriesea mexicana. Next base: position 590,898 of record NW_016913324.1, on the reverse strand, counting down.
TCTCTTCTAATACCCAATCTTTATTTCCGTCCAATTGATCCAAAGCGAACTATCAAACGTCGTCACGATCGTCTAACCTTCTCTTACTGCTACTAACATTCTTTATGTTTAACGCAGTTCCTCCTTTATGTCCGTTCACGCATCGCGTATGTACATGTCGGATAACTCAATTTATAAGTACAAACAATTCCCTGGATCAACAGAAATCACACAACGGTAGTCAACTAAATCGGATAGTCGGCAATTATATTATATATAAACTGGCAACAATTAACAGTCCCATCAGTTGTCTTGTTCTGAGAGTCTTTTTAAAGTACCGACGCCTCGGTTCGGCTGCTTGGAGGCGTTGTCGCATGGCTTGTCGAATTGTTATTATTATTATTGTTGTTGTTGTTGCTTGCCTCGCCGGCATGACTCGAACAATAGAATTTCTTGTGAGCTATGAACGTGCTCAAATAATTGAAGCTGATGTCGCATGACCTGCAGTAACGCGGACCGCTCTTGTTCGGATCCAAACTTTCCTCGGGAGGTGGTGTATCCTCGCGTTCTTGCTTTACCTTGTTGGCCACCGTCGGTGATGGCGGAGGCGGGGGTGGCGGTGGCTGCGGACTTTTTCGAACTTCGGTCTTTCCGTTTACTTGCACCTCACCCGGGATTTCTTCGGGAGTGGTAGCTGGAGCAGGTTCTGGGGTAGGCAGAACCGTTTCGTCATCAAGTACGCACGTTATGTAATTTTCTTCCTAGAACCGATTAAGCAACGTAGTCAAGGTATTTATCAAAAGCGAACGTGACAGCGTAACGAAGCGTTGCGTACCTGCAGATCGGTCCCGCGTTTCTCAAAATGCATTTTGATATGCGTTCTCATGCCACGCAACGTATTTCCTTTGTAACGACAGATCGTACACCGGAAAGCCTTGACGCCCTGATGCGCATCCATGTGACGTTGAGCTGCTCCAGCTGTCGGACTAACTGCACCGCAGACAGGGCATCTCCAACCCCCGGTCGGCCCGCTGGTACAGGTATGTGTGCCTCCAGGTTCGATTATAGTCTGAACAAACAATACATTGACCAAATAAGAATACGATAAAAATCGTGTCGTTTATTCCCTAGCGCGAGGAGGAATCCACGGAACGTTTTGACCAGAGTAAGGAGACTAGCACTAACTTTGCATTTCGAGCATCGCGAATGATGTTCCTGAGGTTCCGGCCTTTTGGGACAGTAAAACGCTTGATGAGCTGCCAGATTATCCATGGAGGCGAACTTGATACCGCACGCAGCGCAGATTAACTGAACCAGAGGAGGCGAGGGTGTACCAGGTGGCGGAGGACTGTTGCTGACGGTCGTTTCTCTTGCTTGGCAATAATGTTTCTTATGTGCGACGAAGTTTTCGTGTCGGCAGAATACGATGTTGCATTCTTTGCATCTGAAAGACGACCAGTTATAGGATAATCCACTAATCACCGTGATACAAGGTTCGACAATCATGATTATTTTCATTTTCTAGCATCTCTATCAGCTGCATAAAAACAATTGTCGTACAAAAGATTCTATATATTTAAAGTGTCATGAAAACGTCAGAGTACCTTACCTCGAGACACCCTGCTTCACGAGGACGCCAGGAACAGGCGGTGGCGGAAGTTCGGCCAGTCTTAGAGCTAATTCCGTCGGCGGTGGAGGTGCAACGGTTCCGGCTGCCGTGGGAGCGGAGCCAATGGACCTTGCCCTGGGACTTCCGCTTCCTCTGGATCTCGGACTACCAGGTGGTGGAGGTAGGGAAGAGGGAGCCGGCGACACCCTGTTCTCTTTCTCGTCCTGATGAGCTGGTGACTTTCTTATGCTCAAGTCTAGCGGCGCTGAACCAGATGGCGACGTGGACGATGCCACGATGGACGCTGGCGTCGTTGGTTTGTTCGCTGCTCGAAGAACCGGCGGAGGCTCGACCACGGTATTCTGCGGTGTCGTGGTGAGACCTCTCGTCATCGGTTGAAGATGACCTACGAGGGGACAGAAAACTCGTCAGCATTGGCATTTTCATAGATTCCTCGCTGCTCGATTTACAAAGAGAACCTTAAAGGTCTAAAGAAGCCGCGACTGAAGTACACGTACCATTCGGTAGTAGGAAGCACGCAGTGTCAGGGGCAGGCAAAGTCGGCGCCGCCAGGACGCTGGCTCCGCGGAACAAAGAGTACGGGACGATCAAGATCGGGTTGGTGGGCAGCGCCAAGCAAGGCTGAGGAGGTGGCGACTCTCCAGGACTCGCGCTCGTCGGCGGTGAAGCTTTCACCGACGAAGAGGCTACGGTAGCCGCCGGTGGCGTATCCTTCACCACGTGCCTGGTGCTGCAATAGTGCGTTTTGTGCGCTCTATACGTCTTCAGAGAGCTGAATCGGATGTCGCAGTTTCTGCAGTATCTCTCTGCCTCCTCGTTCAGAGATCCATTCGAGGCTGTAGCCGCGCCACTGCCTGGGGTGGTAGCTATGGCTGGCGCGGTTGGTATCGTGGGTGGTGCCGGGGACGCGGCGTGCATCCTCATGTGTCTGTTCAACGACACCTTCTTGTCCGCACTGTACGAGCAGTGAGGACAGGCGTAGGCCTTCCTCACCTCGAACTTGTTCGTCTTCTCCTCGTCCTCTTCGTTGGTGGTGTCCTCTTCCAGCCGGGGACGATGGGCGCAGTAGAAGGTGCGATGGGCCTCGAGTGTGCTCGCTGAGCTGAAGCGGATGCCGCACGGAGGGCAGAACAGTGGCGCCGGCCTGGCAGGCTCTACGGTGATGGTCTCCTTGCCATCGGTTGGCAGCACGAACAGCCTACCTGACGCGATCGCTGCAAATATTAGTTTCCTCCATTGAGATACGTACTTTTGCCTATGGAAGCGAAGCTAGGTCCAAGTCGGGTAAGATTGTTTATAGTACTGATACCGAGAAAACGTTTATGTTGAAAATGTCACGAATATCGATGTCACAGGTATCGTCGTATCGTCTAGTCGACATTACCATTCTGAAGTCCAGCCGGCAAAGGTGGCACAGGATTCGGTGGCGAGGTATTTTCCGGCTTGACGGTAAGTGCGGCTACGGCGGCGGGGCGGAGTGCAGGATCCGTCGCCAGACTAGCATTGAGTCTCAGTCTTGGTGCAGCTTCGTCGTCGAGTTTCAGCTTCTTCTCGGACGGTGGATTGTCCGTGTTCGACCGCCTCGAGGAGTCCTCCGAGTCTCTCCTGCACATGGATTCCCGTCTTCTGGTCGAGGATGACGAAGAGGACGACGACCTCGGCTGACAGTCTTCCTCCTTAACCACGGCCATGACAGATTCCTCGTCCGTGTCCTTCGGACTCGATTCTCGCGTCTGATTGGGTCTCGGGTTGACATGTCTGTCTCTCAAGCTTCTCGCAACCTGTACGAATATTTCGAAATCTCTTAGCCGCTTTGACTCGAATTGCCACGATTTTCCATATGAAAATTACACCGGAATACGGTTTTACAAATTTTAGTATCGCATACGTCGATCGCAAAATTCTTTTTGCTGACCTCTACACGAGACCGATTAAACGTTAAACGGTAGAGTCGAGTCCTAATTAAATTTTACCTCGATATCTTCGGTAAGACTAGCCAGTCGTTTCCGAGCGTCTTCGGAGAGCACGCTGAGCCTCAATCTGATATCCTCAGCGGTCGAATTCGCGATCGCAACGGACGAGGAAGGGGGATTCAGTCTCGGCGGTGGCGGCAAACTCGATTCTTCCTCGACGACCGGCGCGATCGGGCTGGAAACTGCCGATCCACCGCCCTCCACTCCGCTGCTCACCGAAGGCGTCTTCTCCGAGTCGCTCCATTCCTCATCCTCCCCTGAAATCACGAGAAAACAGAGAAACGTTACCTTCACCTCTCTATTCCACCAGTGTTATCTTAACTTCCATATCATTCGAGATGAGGCAATTAACCTCCAACGATCATTTTTCGTTTCTATTAAATCTCCACCCTACAACAGGTGTCTGCGGATCTCGGCGAAAGGGCAAAATCAGCGACAGACGTGTCTCCCGGTTAATTCGCAACTCCGATAATTCGACTACTCCCGATACACTATGTTCCTACATTTCTTCGAGCTGTCCCAATGGTAATCCACGAATGCGCCGGAAACGACCATGGTCCACGAAGCGGTTGCACGTGGAAGAAACGGCGACCTCTGCGTAGCCGGAAGTGGTCGGTAATAGGAAGAAAGCGAGAAGAAAAAAGAAGCCCGGCACGCACGTTAAACGATGCGTCTCTATGGCCGTTCGGCTCCCTAATGGTCGTTCGCCACGCCAGCCTTTGCGTACCCTCTGTTCCCTTCCCCCTGCCTGTCCTTTCGCCTATCTCTCTCTCTATTCATCTATCTATCCCTCTACCGGGCCACCACCACCCCACTCGTTGCACCCTTCGCACGCCTCTGGAGATCCCCACCATTCGACGAGCCGCTTCGACGCCGAAAGGGGCTGCTCTCGCGTCGAAATCTCGGATAAGCTCGACACCATGGGGTTGCCCGGCTTATTGGCCATCGAGCTGGCATCCCGCGAAACGATGCACGCTTTCCTGGAATTTTTCACGATCGATCCCAGGCTACCTCGGCCTCGTTCCACTATAGCCACGTTACGTTGGAATTTCCTTTTCGATCCGTATCAAACCTCTCGAGTTTTCCGATCGAGGAACTTCCACTGTGAGAAGGTACATTCGGGTTAACTTCCAAGATTGAGGGATTTTTCTAAGCTTTACAGGATCGGGAAGCTTATATAGCTAGTGCATCGACTCTATTCGGGTTAAGAGATACGTCGATAGAATATCTAGCATACCGATACACCGATTTTCTTAAATCTTCGCGTTATTCCAATTGAGAAGAATTGACAGGAGGTAGACTACGAGCAGCTTCTCTGACGTTGGCAGCTTCCAAAAACAAACGCGGCAGTTTGGAAACATCCTGTTGCCAGGCTGCGAAGCGAGTGTGGACACACCATCGACACCTCGCGGATCACGGTATCTCTGCTTCTCCGGTTTCTTTTTCCCGGCGATCCTCGCGCGGATATCCGCCGCGGCGGGACACAACGGAGTGCACCGTCCAGGTGGGTTGTCCTCGAAATCGAGAGGACACGCGTATCGTCCGTCGAATTACCCGGATGCTTTAATTGCCTGGCTGGGCGAGGCTGGTCGGGACTCTCGGAGCGCGCACGAGAGCGAGGAAGGAGACGAGAGGAGACGAGAGGAGACGAGGAGGAGGAGGCGAGATGCCGAGGCAGATTGGGCAAAGGGTTGCAGCGCACTTCTAGCCTATCCTCGACTCGCATCTACAGCTCGGTCGTGTTCCTTCTGCCTCTCTGTAAATAAGCGGTCATCGATGGATCGGACCAGCTCGCCAGCACCACCGCGTTCCTCTTCCGTCCTTCTTCCACCTCGTTCCCTCGCCCGTTTTCCTAATGCTATCTGCCTTCGAGTCCCTATTTCTTCCAGTCCAGCTTGTCGTCGTTGCTCGCTCCGCGGCCAGAGGGAGAGAGCATTCTTAATTGCACGCGCGTACAAGCTACCTGGGACCGCGGAACACGCTCGCCTCGCGTTTACGCGCGAGCTTCCTTGCGGCGAGACTGATCGAAATTGCGAATTCAGAGTTCCACTCGTAGGATCTTTTTCTGGTAAAGATCATTCCAACTGAGCTTTCATCGAGATGGGGGAATTTTAACGGATATTAAGCGAATATTAGGTAATTTTATTTCTCTAATGCACACCGATACTCGTGTCACACAGCGTTATCGTTAGAAACACGAAATCTCGACAAGAATCGATTAGTATTCTATTTTTTAATCGGTCTAGACTATCATCCCGTGCAATTGTTTAGTAAAGGACTCTTATTTTCTTTTTCTCCTTTTTTCTATGACAGCTAGAGCACGTGCTCCTTGCGCGCGAACTTGCAGAGGGACAAATCAGCCGCAACGGGGGTTGATCGTCGAAGTTTCTTTGTACGGAGTGAGCATTCGACCCCTTCGGATGCAATGTTCCGCGAAGACATTGGCTCGCGAAACGACTCTATCAAGCACGAGCGGTGTCCCACGAAGTGAACTATTAAACCCGCAGGCTCGTCCGGTCGCCTCTATCTGCCTTTCATTCTCGTTACCGGGCTTCGACCATTCTTAATTGCACGTGCATGCAAACGTTCAACGGCCGATCGAGAGGGCTGCACCTTGCTCGCCTACAACCACCTACTACAACCGCCACCAACCACCTCTGGCTTCGCTGAGGGTGTAATATATCTCGAAAAGAAGACGGTGGTGGTGGTGCCGGTGGTGGCAATGGTGGCGGACGGAGGGCAGATGGGGGCAGGGGGGCAAACACGGCCGCCATTAACATATCCGCGGTCTGATAAGCCATTCTCAGAACCGATACCGCGCCCGTGTACACCTTCGTACCCGCTTTATGCGAGAAACGAACAGCGCCGCGTGAGAAACGGAGTTCGGAAGCTCTCCTGCTCTTTGCCACTTACGCCATTGTTACCCTTTGTCCGGAGGTTTTAATTGAATTTAGAAACAACCACGCTACTGTTCCTTACTGTCTGACCGTTAGGTCTCGACGCTTTGCTTCCTTCTTTCGCTTTGGACCCCTTTCTATCATCTACCTACCGTTTCCTCTAAAAATTCGACTAGCTTTTCAGCCACCTCTATGAGGGTTCCAAACTTTTGCCTCTGTCATCGAGTAATCCCCGTTTCATCGTTCTCGAGGATTTAGAAGTTCACGCTCGGTCGTTAACACGAAAACGAAAGACTCGACACCTGCTCGTTGCACGGGGGCACGAATGTTTCACACGTCGCGGCGCGTGGCTCGTTTTCGGTCGCGTAACGCATTATGGTCTACCGCGTCACGCGCTCCTCGAAGCGGCACCTGGAACGGTATCGACGCTCGTGCTCAGCTTTTCCCAATTGTCTCTCGAAATCGAGACATTCCTTTGTTCCTCGTCATCGAGACGGTCTACGATACCTTTCCGTCCGTCTTTCGTCAGGGAACACGTTCACGGCGAGCTTTCATCGCCCTGGGCCGCTTCCTGATCGCGAAGCATCGCGAGGTACCAACCGCAAACACGTTCTCTCCGCTTCCTTCCAGGTCGTCATCTCCCGCTGGCTGGACGTGTAGCTAGCGCTCGGAGGAAGGAGGATGCGATGGTACACCGGTGGCAGGAAAACGAGCGCAACGGTAGCAGCTTCATCGGCGCTATGCAAATAGGATCCTGATCGTGACGCGGGTAGGCAAACACGCGACGTACAGGTAACAGGCAGGGCTGGTGAGGCCTGAGTGAGTCCTCTCTGCTTCTGCTTCTTCTTCTTCTTCTTCTTCTTCTTCTTGTTTCTTCTTCTTGTTCCTTCTTTCCAGTCGTATTATGGTAGTGTGCGCCCTCTTTTCACGGGGCCACGACCCATGCCAGAGATGCATGCCACTCGTACCGATGCATCCATGAACACTTTGCTTTTCTCTTTCTGTCTTTCCACCTCCCCCTCCCGCCCACCGCCTCACCCCTCGGTCTCTCCTGCGAACCTCTCTCTCCCTCTCTCTCTCTCTCTCCACCAGCCACCAGGCGTCTTTTCCTCTCTACTCTACACGCTGCATCGTGGAGATATGCTAATGCAGCCGTCCCGATCGTGACACTGCGGCTGCTAAGTGAGAGCTCAAGTCGCAACCTTCTCATCGGCTCCTACGCCGCGTCGAGCCTCTTCCTCGTGGCTCCTCCATCTCGCTCTCCTCCTCGCTCCTTCCTCTTCCTCTTCCCGTCGCTGCATCTTAGGCAGCCTAACTCGTCGACGTTGACACTCGTCCTGTTTCGGCCGACGCTTCTTGGCTCACCATTACCGGCAGACCACGCGGGGACAGTCCTGGGCCCCGTGTAAGACCGATAGGCTTGACGCTGATGGAGTTTGATCGGGATCGTCGAAATTGCTTGACCGATTTCAGCGTCCAGTTCGGGCCAGGGTATTCGGGACCCATATGAACGACTGGGAATTTTCTACAGCGACGGGTGTAACAATTTGCAGCAAAGGAAAATTATAAAATTAAATCGATCGTAATGGAAGGAAACACAGACGTTGCCATTTACAACGAAGAAATTAAGCACGAAGAGAGCTTGATCCCCTTCAGGGTGAAGGTAGGGAGACGAAGGTTCGGCTGCGCGAAATGGAAGTCGCTGGAAGGGTTCCAGGTGGATGGTACACCGACATCGTGGCCAGTGGACAAGGATCGCGGCCCGTGTAGTACAACATTATGCACAATTTACCGGACGACGTCTCTAGAACGAAACTGTCCATGTTCCGATTCAATTAAACGCCGATGCAATCGATCAATTCAATTCGTCCCGTTACACTTAGCTCTTCAAGATTCAGCGGGCATCGGTGCAAGCACACCTCATTAAAACGCAAATCTACCCGATCGATCCGATATCTTCGATCTGCCTTTATTCCGGCCTGCTCCTCGCCTCGTCGTTTTCTTCGTCGGCCGTCGACGAGGGGGTGGCAGACGGAGGAGAGAGAGAGGATTCCTGTACGAGACCGTCCGCGTTCGGAGTCCATCCCTTCCAAGAAGTTCAGATCACGTCGCGGAGGACATTATTCATGCAAAGCTCTTACTACGTCCACCTCGTCTTCTATCTGCGTATCAACACGCATGGGGCCTATACGTGGCCGTCATACGTGTAGTGACACGGCGACCAGGCGACTCCAATCCACTCCGATCACAGACCCGAGGGAATTTCGTTGATCGACGAATACCGAATCTCCATCGAATTCTTCGTACATCTTTGAGGATATCTTCGATCCTCGTGAACTTTCCCAGTTTTTCGTCCCTATTTTTCCAGTTTCCTAAGCTTTGTTCTCGCTAATAATCCAAGCAACGCGTGCACGCTTGGGTCTCCAATTGCGATCGCGTTCGGAGATTCGGGTACCCCGAGAAATCTACCGTTTAGGTGTAACAAAGAGACTCCGTGTAACTGTTTCTCACCCTCGTTTCATCGATTCTCCCTTCCACGTGTCTCCTGTGCGAATTAATCGACTATCGAATCACGTCGTGGATAATAGAGGAAATTATAAATAGCTGCGTGACTCACCGCGTACTGACCCAGGCCAGGTACGTGTCACGCGGATTACATCACCGTTCTCCAGAAAACCGAATCGACTTATCGCCTCGATCGACTCGAGCGAGTCGTACAAAATGCAACAACGTCGCGCCATCTACCTCGGTGTCTTCCTCCAATATCTCGTAGGTTCCATAAATTTCTAGGCGCTCGTACGAGGATTGCTCGGGGTATCGTATCGTATGGTACATCTCGCGATGTCGATTGGAAAATTGAATTACGCCTGTATCGATCGCGGATCCGTCCGCGGAGATCGTGTATCGGTGTTTTCGGACGTAACACGAGGGATCGGTAGAACGCGTCGCGTGTTACCCTGTCCGTGCGAGGGTATTTCACGCGACGCGCTCGCGTGTGCGCGCACGTAAAGACAATAATGATAGTAATTATGCTAAAGGGCAACGATAAATCCCGCGCGTCGATATCGTGACGAGATACCGTAACGTTTCGACTTTCAGCCATTTACCACTTAATTACCCGATCGAAAGCCGAACGAAAATACGCGCCGATTACCGGCCGCGAATATTATTAGTTCATTGGGCAGAGTGAATAAAGCTAATGGCGTCGGTTATTACTGCCATTACGGCTCGATATTATGTTCTAATGACGATGTTTACCGCTGGATATGCCCGCCACTCGTTATGCTTGCTCTCGTTGGTACCTGTTGAGACTTTATTACGTGCTGACACGTCTGCCGCTGCTGGTTCTCGCTGTGATAACGCGTTTCGATACTACTCAGGGTCTAGATGGATCTTCCATGGGGTTAGTTTTAGGTATGGAATCGTGTATCAAGAGAGATCTAATTGTAAAAATTCTCTATTGAAATCTTTTATGACTAAAGAAAGGTATATGTTTCTTTGAGTGCTTCTCTTGAGAGTCCTGGATGAGAGTCTTGAGAGTGCCAGGACCGAGTCCTGAGTGTCAAGAGGGTACCGTGACGTGGTTCGCCTAAATCCCTCAATTTTTATCGAATATTTATATTGTTACAGATCAGAACCCCTTTTCTATGAGCTCGATCGTTGGATTGCTGAAAGATTTCTAACGTATACGACGTAGAATTGGATTAACCCTGTCTAAACGCTGTCAACTCGACTCGTTGAACTTCACTGAAAGACGCTCCTTTTTATAGTGATCTGCGATTGTTCTTTGTTCGAACATTTAACTAGGTCTTGAACCCCTTTTCTACGAGTTCGATCAGTGGATTGCTGAAAGATTTCTAACGTATATGACGTAGAATTAGATTAACCCTGTCTAAACGCTGTCAACTCGACTCGTTGAACTTCACTGAAAGACGCTCCTTTTTATAGTGATCTACGATTGTTCTTTGTTCGAACATTTAACTAGGTCTTGAATCCCTTTTCTACGAGTTCGATCAGTGGATTGCTGAAAGATTTCTAATGTATACGACGTCGAATTAGATTAACCCTGTCTAAACGCTGTCAACTCGACTCGCTGAACTTCGCTGAAAGACGCTCCTGTTTATAGTGATTCGCGATTGTTTTCTGTCCGAACATGCTAGTAGGCTCTGAATTACTATTACAGAAGTTGGAAATCCCCGCCCGAATATTCTGCAAGGTGCTGGATTACTATTTGACAGGAGTTAGACCAAGTGCAGGGTGAATATGAGAAACTCGTAACGATACAAACATTCGTTCTCGGAATTTAGATCTTATAAGCTATTTATTCATACCTTATATCCTAGATTGATCTTTGCCTGCAACTAAACTTATCTTTTCAACGGTAATATCGATCTTCGAAATCTTGAGATTGAACGAAATTGAATATCCCGCCCAAAGCGCGCGTGTAAACTCGCCTTTAGCTACGAGACGTACTCGTCGATCTTCGTAGCGTTCATCATAGACGAATGGTGCCCCATGTAAATGTATCAGAAGTGTATCTCCCAGGTGTAACGTTAATTTCTCGAACGGCTGATTTTATTCGACACGTGGACGCAATCTCGCGTTATTAATTCCGCGTGGTTGAATTTTCCAAGATTTCCAGCGACTATTAATTTCGCTATTAGCCTACGTGTACCGTGTCGATCGATAGGGCACGATTAACGCGTTTCTCGGCTCGGTTACAGCGCGAACCAGTGTCCCGTTCCACTCATTGTCTATTTCGCCTGTAGAATAAATAGATAAACAAATGATCCCCATAAATTTCCATACGATTGTCCTACGTCGAAAGCATTCTCGTACGCGGAGAACGATCTCCGATCAGCGCCGGGACGCAGCTGTTTCTTCTTTTATCTCGCGACAGGAACAGGATCCGTGCAGGTCGTTTCGCTTGCTAGCAGGACCTTCGAGGGACGTTATCGGTACTCGCCATCTGTCACCGAGCTTGCTTTTCACTGCTTTTGCTGGCGATTTTTTCTGGTGCCGGTGAAAACCAGAAATCGAGACCGCCATCCGTGCCCCGCGAGGAGCAACGCTGCGCAGACCTCGCTCTCTTTGTCTTTTAAATCCATCTACCGAAATCCTCAGCAACTAGGCTAGAATCGTTCCCCATTCTTACGCGAAGCCGACCATATCGTCCATAGTCAACGCCCGAAACGCGCTAATGACTCGGGAGTCAAGCCTGTGTCAACGAGGTGCCTCCTGTCATCTCTTCAAGCCTTTTCCTATTACGTGATTATATACGAACCCCAAACCCGAGACGAGTCATCCGAAACGAACCAAAGTCCATCGATAGCCAATCCTGTGTCAACCGATATTTCCCCAAAACGTACCCTTTCCCTAACATACAGTCCCGCGTATATATATCCGCACCTGGACACGAATAAAGAGCACTCTGCACGGTGCAACTCCACCGTGTTATACCTTCGCGAGACCTTCCATGAATATACGTAGTTATCCGCGTTAGTCTCTATTCGAGAGTTGGCCGAACGAAGTTCTCCTTACGTCGCCGTAATTGTCCCGTGACAGATGCTTCGTCGCCTGGCTTTGATCTAGAGTTCGGTTGCCGATTTGTACGAAGGCAGGGTGAAACGAAGAGGACTATGTCGACGTTGAGAATTCGGCTTTAGTATGTTGGTCACCTAGGTGGGACGGCTCGATGGAATACGCGTTACGACTCCCTATTTGGGACTGACAGTCTCGCGCAGTCCTTTTTCCAACGCTCTTCTTGGGACAGCCATTTGCATTCTCGAGGGGGTGAAGTTGGGACATCCGCGCGAATTATTTATTATTACTTATACCTTCGCGAGATCTTCCATAACTATACGTAGTTATCCGCGTTAGTCTCTACTCGAGAGTTGACAGAATGTTGCTCTCCTCGCGTCATGGTAATTGTCCCGTGACACTTACGTGAACGCGAGTTTGTACCTCGTTTTTGGGACATTCGACGTTCCCTGTTCGATACTCGAAGACGCGAAATAGGCGAGCAGCAAGCTGTCAGAGGAGGCGCGAGTACCGAGGGAAAAAGGCGAAGGTTTATCTGGCCGAGTGTCTCTGCTGGTGTCAACGGCTGGGTATCTCTTAATGACTGCCCCATCTTTCAAGGCTTAATCGTCGACACGTATAAAGCATATCCCTGGCCCTCTGCATATTCAATGCGCATGGCGGGCTCGTGCTGCGTACACGCGTTGAAAATTATCTGCCGCCTCCTCTCCTTCCATTGAAATTCCGGATTCCCGTTTTCTCCGACGAACAACAAAACGTCCTGCAGCGATACCCGAGTATCCACGAATCACGCCATCTGCCACCCTTTCTCCCTCGCTCTCCAAGCTTTTACGCCAAGTCTCCTTCCCATCAGCGTTCCTCCGCTTCTTCCACGGGGACGTTCCTCCGGGGCCCTCGGGGGCCGCGAGACGATCGGGAGAAAGAGTATCTGGAGGATGTGACGGACGGGAAATATAAATACAGTCGAAGTATATATACGTGGAAATATTACGCGACGAAACGTAAAGAGTGGTCGAAGGAAGAGCAACGCGTGACAACCGGTCACCGATCTTCCGCGTCGTCCATCGCGGGAGATAAAACTACCGTTCGCTGCGGTCGACAATGGCCGCCGGAGCTGGACCCCCAGCTCGGTCCCGAAATAAAACAAATCCGCGGCAATTATATTCACAAAATATTCCGGCTCGCCGGCAGCGATACCATCTAGCTCTCTTTCTTCGTTCAGCTCGATACAATCAACGAAAATGGATCTGGATCGAGTCTCATTGTGGCAGCGAGCGATACTACGACGGCCAGCCGAAAGATCTCCGAAGGACCAGTATACGCGAGCAGAACTCGAGCAAGTTAGAGGGAGGAGAGGAAAAAAGGAATAGAGAGAGAGAAAGAGAGGGGGCGGGTAAAGAGTGAATGGTTGAAAGAGGGACGGGAGCAGGGGCCGGCGAGGGAGAGAGACGGAAACAAGAGGAGAGGAGAGAAGATGGCCAGAACTCGCTTCTCGTCTAGCTAGAGATCTAATCTCTCGTTCCCGCGCTGCGTGCCTAATTAAAGATCGATATCTCCCGATATTATTGCACCCCCTCCTTGTACCACCTTCCAGCCACCCCATCGGCCTGCCATCCTCCCCCTCCGCCACGTAGCAGGTTATTAAATTCTCCTATCTCGAGGATCTGGACTGGCCGGTCCTACCCGCTCGTATCTGATCCGGTCAATCTTTAGTCTCGTTACCTTTCGGCCCTCTGTTCGGCCACGATCGAGTCGATTCGACTCTTTACAAATTTCCAAAGAGGACCAGACCCCGGATCGACCATGAGAAACGACCGACAGCACGGAGAGCAGTCTCTACATGGATCGAGCAACGGATCAACTCCGATCGATGGATCGGTCCAGCTGTCAGACAGATGATCCCGGTGGTTGTTGTTGGAATGAAACTGGAGTAGAATGGCGGACCTCTTTTCGGGACAAACGTTCGGCAGAGAAAATGGCCGCTCGAACGATAGAAAATGGTTCCTTCTCCCGCGTTGTAATTAGATACGGAGGACAGGCAGCACTCTGAATCTCTGAAGTATCCGTGCCGCTACTGTCCTGCCTCTTCGGAAGCAAACCTCGAGGAAGGTACTCGGGACATAGCCCAAGGTATTAATCTCGAGGAAGCGACAGCAACTCGAGTCGATGAAGAAGCAGCTGGAGGACCGATCGTTCGATCGTCGAATCAATCGGAGGACACTGTGAACGCGGCTTAAAACATTGAGACGTGACCAATGCTCGTTGCCACGAAGGCAATGCCACATCGGGCAATTATCGCTCGGCAGGACCTCGACGTGCATACATTAAGGCCGACTCGCTTCCTCTCCCTCTCGCCCCGCTGCTTCGTGCTCTCTGTTCTCTCCGCTCGCGAGAGAGTTGGCTGCGAATGACCACGAGGACGACGACGACGACGACGACGACGACGACGACGGTGAACCGCCACAACGAGATTTCGTATCTGACCAAGACACTTCTCGCCTACCTTCTGGACGACATTTTAAGATCGATATCGAACCGCTCTGGAAGTCGACCGAATGAATAATTATCAATGGGAGGACCCGGTATATCTCGCCACCTTGCCCCTTCCCCAATCCCCGGGTCTAGACCTATTTTTCGATTTTCCTCCTCCGACCAACAGACTTTCGTCTCCTGACGCGCTCATCTAGCTCGTGTCTGCCTTTCTGATGCAAGTTTCTTAAATTTTTGCTGCGAGTATCTCCAACTTTAGACCTGTCGAAAGATTAAGAAACGTTGTGAATTTGCATACCGAGATTTCTCGAAAAATAATGGAATTTTTGTCCAAGTGTCTTGGAATTGGGAATTGACAAGGATTTGCGTTGGAATATTTAGGTAAAAGGGAACAGCGATCGTACTCTTCATCTTCCGTTACGTTTATTTCGTTAAAAACTTGTACCTATGGGATATCTATCGATGACAGATAATAGGTTAACCCCTAATGAAAGCATCGCAGTAGCCAATTACCCTGGCCGGGCCACGTGGCGCAGGACGCGTGGAAGATACCAAGCGTTGACGTCGAGCCGGAGTTTCGGGGTGAAAGATGGAATCGGCGAAGAATTTCCGCAGGCCAGATGGTCGTAAAGCCTCCGGCGAGGTATCGAAAAGTCGAAGGGGGTTATTTACGATCGTGTCCACGAACAATCCCCCGCGTCGCGAACTCTCACGTACTTATACGTGCCCAGAGTTAAGCGCGCCGTTATATCTCAGTATAACCAGACTGCACATCCAGTAGCCGCTAAAATGTTCTAAGAACCTTGTATACAGACCATAAACACTGTTTCAGGGGTACGAAAGAGAAACGGATAGGGTGAGAGAACGTTGGTTGGTCGTAAAAGTACCACGATGTAGGAACGTAGACCAAAGAGGTCTTACCATGGAGTAATACAGAAACTATCGAAATGGATAGGTCCGATATGGTCTGGACCAGCTTTGTGTATTAATACGTTCACCTCGACGCTGATTTTTGTTCCTCTCTGTGAGGAAATGTACACATTCATGCGTTACTTAATCTAGTAGCGCGCGTATTCAAACGCCCTACTTTTTTCAATTAATATATATTTAATTTTATTATCTAAATTTTCAACCATATGGCAATTTTTCTAGTTGGTTTTTTCGCCATCTGATGGAATATTCAAGTGTGAACCACCGGTGGTACACCGGCCCTCTGATGAGAGACATAAGCGTGAGTCACCGGTGTGCACGCCGGTGTGTACGTGTTAATGTTTTCGAAATTATTGCGATTTTGGCGACCTCGAAGAGACCAAAAGCATTCGATGGTCAGTCACAAAATCGTGCAGAGGTCCGTGTCACGGATCGCTGATCTAGAAAGATAATAACGAGAGCATTCCGCGACGCGTGCCCACTGCGAAGACAAAAGATCGGGCGCTAACCTCGATGATATTCTTCTTCCTAGGTAATAGCCTGTTCGTAGAACGATAAACATCCCGTTCGCGGTAAGTTGCTACTCGGGATGACTTCGTTCCGCCTAATTCCGCGTTTTTGACGATTACTTTGTACCGAAGCTCGTGACATAAACTCACCCCTTTAAAGGTTTACCAGCCTTTACGAGGAATGCGATGTCGCGTGTAGAAGAGTGGTCGTAAAAATTATACCCGCGTTGCAGGCTGCATTATGCAGACGGATACACCGGTCGGCGAATCGGCACGTACGTTCGTTTGCCATCGGGGCTGTAGAATAGCGCGCGAAGGGCGGCGAGGGGGGTGGAAGTTGCCACTTTGCTCGGCGCGGGAGGAACGCCTGGAATCGCTCAATTTCGATGATATTGGGGCTCGTTCGACGGCGTTGCTTGCGCCCGGGAAAGGGAAGGACGGGGTTGAAGGAGTCGTAAATCGACGGGGCGGGGGAGGAGGGCGGAGACGGAGATACGTGGAAATGGATTTTTATCGAGTGTCTGAGGAAGTCAGAGGGAGAGGCGAGAGTGGAAGTTAATTTTGTGTCGTTTATCGGTATTCCCGTGAGTTACCGGCGTACCTCGAATCTCGCTGCTGCCGCGATTGATACCTATGCGGAATAAAATGGCGGGCCGCTCGAATTATTCCATTTTTAATATCCAACTTGGATTAAACGTCCGACCACGCTCTTCTCTATCTCGCACTCCAATTATTCTCTCCTTTTTCCTCTTCCACTCTACATTTTTCGCTCCTTCTCTAATTATCCCGTCTACGCAATAGATTTTCCAAACCACGAACGATATTTACCAAAAGACGATATAAATGGGACTAATTTGAATTCCAATTCGATTAAGACAGTTTATGATTGAAAGAAAAATTCTTTCCACCACTTATATAGTTTTTTGAACAGTGACAGACTGTTGCACGAAGGGTACGCATGATCCACGGGAATTTCCCCAGAATCTTCGATCCCGCGATCCAAGCTGTCCAAGAATAAACGACACATCATGGACTCGGTTTGCCAGGCGGAATAAGCGTATCGATACGCGCCGCGTGATATCTCCATCGTCGACACGTCACTCGGAGGACTGCAAGCCAAGTCTGCCCTGTAATCTCGTAGGCGCAGCGGTGTTATCGTGGTGGCGGCGGGAAAAATCGGGTCAAGCGTCGAAAGGGGCGAGGCAGGGCCTTATTAAGAAAAATGGCGCGGCATCGAGAAAAAGCAACACGGGGAAACAGAGGGGTGCGAGGGAGTGCGAAGGGGCGGTAGGTGGAAGGGGTGGACGCGGCGTTATCTCCGCGCAAGCCATTCCTGCGACCTTATCTACCGTAAAAACTTCGACTTTAACCACCGGGGATCATAATCGAGCTTATCTCTCCGCCACCCCTTCTCCACGCGTCCTTCGTTCCGTCTCCTTCTCGCCCCGGCGTTGCACCAAAGGCTATCTCCCGCTTTTGCTCGTCCATCCCTCCAACCCCTCCGCCTGGCTAGCTATCGCGGATTTTATCGCGAAACTTTGAATCGACTCGCCGAGACGGAGATCGCGAGAACGAAGAGAAGCCACGGATTTTATTGCGCGTCATGCAAACCACTGCTGTTGCATGATGGTGATCGACGAAAGCAGGAGGATCGTGAATATTCGCATTATAGAATTTCATTGCTTCGCGAATACGAGGTGTTATTCCACGTTTGTAGATTTTTCGACAATTTCATTTTTCGCGGGGAAAATTATTCGAAGCTGATATCTTTCAGGGATTAACCCTTTTCGTTCGACGACTTTTTGGTTAACCCCTTGGCTACTGTAGGCGCCTATAGGCACTTAGAAATTTTGCGTTTGTGACACGGAGGGCGCCTATAGACGTTCGGCGCGTAGTTTAGCTTTCTGACACGGAGGGCGCTTGTTTTCACAAAAATGGCGCACATCGTAACTCAATTCCTGCCGTATGGTACGGCCGTTGCGTATCAAAATCTGCCGTAGTCAAGGGGTTAAAGAAGGGTACGAGTTGAAAAATTTTCTGCTACGAAGCTGATATTTTGAGCAGTAAATAAGAAATCGTATAATAATCGACACGTAGAATTATTTAATTTCGATACAACAAGAACACAACAACACAAACTCAGAACTCGTAAACCGATTTAACTTAGGAAAAGAACACCAAGATAACGAAATGAAAACACACAAGGACGCACTCTTTTAAAACTCTTTTCCCAACACCAAGCGACTCACACTTGTGCTGGTCACAGCCGATTTCTAAGGACTCTGTTTTGGTTGTCAAGGGCCACGCTTTTATGCTTTCCTTAACCTACGCTTCACTTCCCCGTAGGGGAGTCGTGCAACTTAATTTTGTTATATACAATAACTTTTCGATTTGCTTCTAGAAGATATCGATCGGTTTACAATTTGTTTTTGTCGGCAATAGCCGATTTGCGATTTCTTTTGATATCCTAAAATATGAAAATTTCGTAACAATGTTAATAATATTACATTTTAGACGTCGAGGTACACGGTAGGTAACCAAGGTTGCTGTCAATTTTCTCGTTTTACGGAATAATTAAGATATTTTGGAAAGAAGAGAGGAGAGAAGAGAGACGGCTGAAATCCGATTGAAAATTTGTCGAGCACGCGACGGGATTCGCCCCTTCCACGGCGGTGTTCGTGGGAAAAGGCGAACGGAGGGTGAGTCGACAGACGGAGAGGGAAGTCGTAAACGTAATCGTGCTTTTTCAGGCGCCGCCACTAAACCACCCCCGACCCGTGGCTGCACCGTGCCTTCGGGAGCCGCTTAAAATATTTTTACAGCGTACAGCCACTACGATGTCGCGATATTTCGTGCTTACGTACCGATGATAGCACCCCTCGCCCCCGCCGGGCCCTTCGTTGCCTCCAATCCGTCTTTTTCCCTCTGCCATTCTCGTTCGCCAGCGAAACAGATACCGCGACAAGAGCGACGACTTTTAGAATTATTTCGATAAATCCCGCGCCGCGCTGCACGCGTCCTTCCGCGAGAATTAGGGTCGTACCTAATCGGGAACAAGCGTGCGTTAAAATTCCTCCTGCCGATTTTCTCCATTTTCATTTTAATCCTGGAAATGTCGAGAGATATTTCCGATATTTACGATATTGCCAGACAAGGATCTATAGATCCTTTGACAGTGTTTCCTTTCATCCTCCATTTAATTTTAATTTTAATCTTCAACCCCCTTAATTTACCCCTTCGAGTCGAAATATATCGGAGGATGCTGTGAACGCGGCGAATAAAAATAGGGAAAGGAGAGAAAGGAAAAAGCAAAAGAACGGACTGGAAGAAAGTGGAAAAAGCGAAGGGGTGGGAGCGATAGAAGAGAAGGCTCGGAGAGCAGCGATGTTTCGTGCGTGCGAGCAGCGGCGAGGCAAAAATCGTCGAAGCCTTTTAGACGGTTTACGAGCCCGCGGACGAGGTATATCTCGAAGGCTGCCGAAGAGAAAGGCGGACGCTCCGAAGAGAGCAGGAGGAGGAGAATACGAAGACGAAGACGAAGAGAGGAGAGCGAGGTCGGTCGGCAGATACGAAACCGTCATCATATTGAAAACCATAATTCGTGGGACTGGGGGCCCCAGGTACGCCAGGGGCGTACCGTGACCGCTATCTGAATCGCGTCACAATAAATACTAATTCCTGGAAGGTGGCCCTTGGCATTATCTTAGGACCGTGTGGCAAAGTCACTTATACTTACTTATACTCCCCTCTTTCTGCTCCCTTTCGCTCGTGTCCACCCTCTTCTTCTTCCTCTCCCTTCATCCTTCTCCGTTTCTCTGCTCCTCTCCAGCTGCCTCGATAGAACGAGAATAATTATTTCCGATAGGTCGATGATAGTCCGGGCCTCGTTATTGCTTATGCTTTATGTCTTAACCCCCACCCACTCCTTCTTCCTGCTTTCGAGGGACTGGCAGAGGGATCTCTCCTCCTCTCGTCTCCGCTACTTTCATTTCCTTTTTCTTTTTTCCCATCTTACTCTCCATTTTTCTTTTTTCTTTCTTTCTTTCGCTCAGCCGTCTCGTTGTCTCGTTTTCGCCGCGCTTCCTTGCTTTTCCTTTTTCGGCACGAGCAGGCCTTTTCTTCGCCACGAGACGAGGCCCGTTCGTTATCCGGGGAAGCCTAATCGAGGCCCATCCGTCAGTCTAATGGAGAATCGAACGAAACGGGCCTTCGCTTCACTCCTCCGCCTCGTTAATTCTTCCTTCTTGTTCCTGGTTTATGGCACCCAGGGCCGTGACACGCGTCTTCTCTCCTGCGTACCGATCATGCGCGAAAGCTCCGCGACCTGGATGCTTTCGACATGACGTCGCCGAGTATTCCCGCCGTGTTCGCGAACCAAATATGTTCTTTTTCTTTCTACTATCTTTCAGAAAGTAGTATCTTCAAAGGATAGTTCCGATCTTCTTCCTTCTTTCAGACGCAATCGTAAATAACGGTGATCGGAGGTCCCACCTTTTCCCGATAAATTTACTCTGATCGGGAAATTCAATTTTCCTATGCGACGTTGCGAAGATTTCTCTGATTTACGAACTCGCAATGCGAACGAAGATATTTCTTTTGTAAATGCAATTGTTAACAACGGTGATCAGAGTTCCCATCTTTTCCTGATAAATTTTCTCTGGTCGGGAAATTAAACTTTCCTATGGGAAATTCAATTTTCCTATGCGACGTTGCGAAGATTTTTCTGATTTACGAACTCGCAATGCGAATGGAGAAAGATATGAAGGAATAGCTCTGATCTTCTTCCTTCTTTCAGACGCAACCGTAAACAACGGTAATCAGAATTTTCCATCTTTTCCTGATCGGGAAATTCAATTTTCCTATGCGACGTTGCGAAGATTTCTCTGATTTACGAACTCGTAATGCGAAAGAAGAAAGATATAAAGGAATAGCTCTGATCTTCCTTCTTTCAGACGCAACAGTAAACAACGGTAATCAGAATTTTCCATCTATTCCTGATAAATTTTCCTGATCGGGAAATTCAATTTCCCTATGCAATATTGTAAAGATTTTTCTGATTTACGAACTCGCAATGCGAAGGAAGAAAGATATTTCTTTTGTAAATGTAATTGTTAACAACGGTGATCAGAGTTCCCATCCTTTCCTGATAAATTTTCTCTGGTCGGGAAATTTAATTTTCCTATGCGACGTTGCGAAGATTTTTCTGATTTACGAACTCGCAATGCGAATGGAGAAAGATATAAAGGAATAGCTCTGATCTTCCTTCTTTCAGACGCAACAGTAAACAACGGTAATCAGAATTTTCCATCTATTCCTGATAAATTTTCCTGATCGGGAAATTCAATTTCCCTATGCAATATTGCAAAGATTTCTCTGATTTACGAATTCGCAATGCGATTAAAGAAAGATATTTCTTTTCTTTCAACTACCTTCGAGAAAGTAGTATCTTGCGCTAGAAAGACGTGCCACGCACGTCGTAATGCTTTTATCGCAGAATCGCTAACAACGTGATACATACGTCGTGAGGCAATTGTCACAGAAACACTGGACCATTCTGGCGTCACACGTGACTGCGAGTTTATTTGTAGCGCAAGTGATTAAAAGGATAATACCGATTTTCTTTCTTCTTTCAGACACAATCAGAAACAACGGTGGTCGGAGTTCCCGATGAGCTTTTCCTGATAAATTTTCCCCTATCGGGAAATTCAATTTCACTATGCGACTTTGCGAAAATTTCCCTGATTTACGAACTCACAACGCGAACAGAGATCATTACGAACTTAATATAGATCATTGATCTTCACAGTTTTGGTAACCGATAACCAAGACATGTCTTTCAAGCGCGATCTACCCCGTTATCGATCTGCTCTCACAAACTTTACATCCACGATTGGTGAGACATTCATATTGAACCAAACAACTCGCGGAAACGTGCCGGAACTCGAGGAACTCGAGACAGAGTGCCGAAACGACTGGAAACGAAAAACTCGACTCCCCTTCGAAACTGAATTTCTTAACGAGCGCACGCGACCTCGGGGCGACGATAGTCGGACTATCAAAGTTGCCAACGACTACGATTGCGATAGGTTGTGTCCGTGAATGCAACACGGAACCACACCGATGATCCAAGGTCGCGGCGCAAAAATAGAGCGATAAATCGCGCGATATCTCGCGGTTGCGTCCGTGCCAGGGGAATCCCGGGCAAGGATTCTAATCGTTCTCGCGCCAAGATCTCAGAAACGGTACGTGTATATCAAACGCGGGGGCATGGAAGCGAGGAATATAGTCGGTCGATGAATCATCGTCGGAGAGTTCCTCCATCGGTTCCGCGCGATAATGTATCCCGGTGCCGAGGAATGAAATTTTATTCCCCTTCCCGCCAGATGATACCGCAATCGCGGGGCAATTGCTACCTCCCCGTCGCGGACATTTCGCCATGCACGCGCCATGACGTTCCGAACGCCTTTCTTTGTTGGACCACGCTTCCCAAGCTCTTCCACCGTCTCCGCGTTTCCCAGCAGATCGATAAGCTTTATCGCGGACGTGTCGCGAACCGTGAGCGGATTTTCTCGCTTCTTTCCTGCACTTTCCTCTTTCCTTCCTTTCCCTGTTCCTCTCCTCGTCGTCTGCCGCAATCCACGTCGCAATTATTTGCATTGCGACACCTGCTCCGGGTGAATCAGTGATACTCAAAGTGTATCAAAGTATGATTAGCTGTTACGAAATTCACGCTGTTATGCTCAGCATATTGAATACCGTTGCGAGCATATTTGCGAAGAGACTGGTCTGTTGTGACAGCGAATTTTCAACCGATATTTTATTCCGTAAGCCAGTATTTTAAAGAGTAATATAGGGGTGATTAGTATATAGGGGTTGAAGAGTGGCATTGTGGTTTGTTCTTAGGCAACACCTGGGTCAGGTTGTTAATTATTCAGTTTTAATTAAGGAATCGAACTTAAAACATCGACGATCAATCATAACCCGTTTTGCTACCCGCATGGTGTTATAATAGAGAAGCTACAAAATTGCTTAGAAATAGCTTAAAGTCGTCGAAAAAGGGACATAAATGTGCCATTTGCTAGAGGGAGCAAATATGTTACATTATAATTCGTTTTTCGACTGTGAGAAGGAAGAAAATTCGAGTGAGAAGGAACGACGTTGGGGTGTCATAGCCTCTAAGAAGCTTAATGTCTAACCTAACCTCTCCTATCTGAAAATAATCAACGTCCTGTCCAGCTGACAGGTACCTATGGTACAAATTATTCGTCACAGAAGCCACCCATTGTCTATGAAGATAATTTCCCTTGTTCGAAACTTCACAGGCCCACTGTGCTTCAACCCTTTGACTGCCTTGATTTCTTCTAATATGTTTCTGAAGTTCTAATACAAAATTTGTAATTGTTCAACGGGGCACTCTTGGTGTCAAAGTATCTTCTAATTAGCTATTATTTATATTCAAAACGCACTAACTGTCAATTTTCAATCAATGTAGTTCAATGTAGTGCAAGTAGCTCGAGCGCTCCGGTCACCAATGACCACCGTGACGTCACAGAAGAAACCGTGACTGGTAATATATGACCAACATGGCTGTCAAAGTGTCAAAAGATTTGACACGGCTGTATCAAAACGAAACGGTGGCATCAAAAGATTGAAAGAAGCGCGAAAAGGAGTCTGTTATAAAATCCACGGGAAGATTGCTCGCGCGAGGGAAACAAAAGCAGCAAACGGGATTCGGATCCACCGTTATCTATGGGGTTTAACGGAGGAAAAATAGGGGATGACGAGAAATTAACGGAGACAATGGGATCGGGAGATCGCGACCCGTCAGGTCTACTAACTGTGAATTTTCATTGAATTCTTACAATTCGAAAACCGTGGCGTCACAGGAGAAACCGCGACCGGTAATATACGAGGAACATGGCTGTCAAAGTGTTAATGCAAATGGAGAAATGAAACTGATGATCAATTGGGGATGGAATCCTTTCTTCATCGATGGAAATAACGTCTGACGAAGGAAAGGGAGACAGACAGCGAGCAGTTTATTCGAAATCTCGCACGCGAGGTGGATGCACAACGAACGCATTGTGCAGGGCCCAGATATCGGGGCTTCCCCTTATCGCGAACGTCTGAGGCCAGCACAAGCGTCCAGACACTCGCGTCACCGCGGTTCCTCGCGGCTCCCTTTTCCGCTCCGCGTTTTCCCGCGTTTTCCTTCCCACGGCGTTTCTTCCTCGCGGAAGATAAAGCCGGCGATTAGACACGACCGCGCGCGGCTGAAAAAGTTTCCTAATCGACGGATAAGAATTTCGCGTGACTCGTCTGCTCCCTTGCGGATTATTTCCACCCGAGACTGTCTCCTCCCACGTCTGTACATTTTTCGGGCTCAACGCTGTCTCACCAACGGTCCGATCATTCTCGTCGATGACGCGTTTCTGTTGTCTGTGTTTCACGGCCAGTTTGGAGAAGAATCGAAGGTCTGTATAGCATAGGAGGAATGGAGATAGCGGTTTGATCGTGATTCAGTGTGCAGGTGCAACTGTCCCCTTTGGGTCAATATAACAATTCCAGACGGAGAAACTTTGTTGTAAATAATTAAATTTCTCATTCTTCCTTTAGAGAAGAAAATACAAAGGTGCAAAGGTAAGACTACAATAGAATTCTGGGAAAGACAGACTCCTTCCTAGACCCCTAACAGCACCTGACTCGGGAATGCTAAAATTCCTCGAATTGGGATCTCAAGAAAACTACCCTCGGCGTGTTCCCTTACCTCTCGACTCGATGAGAGTCTTTGGACAGTGTGTTTTGGAAAAGCCGTGTGCCCGAAAGTCTCGACACCGTCTGGTGGAGTCGGTTGTCGAGGAAAGGGCACAGAGGAGGAATTTTCGCGGCAAGTTGGCAGCGCCAGGTCGTGGCGGCGGCGAAGAAGAAGCCGTGAAAGGCTCGCAGGGAATTCGCGACGTCGTAGAAACACACGGAGCGAAGGAGGGAGCCTTGAGGGGCTCGGAGTGTACGTAGGACGAGAGCCTGGCCGGCTCGTTATCAGTTCAGGAGGTGTTATCAGCTGGATGCAGCTCCCTTCCAGGCCCCCAACCCCTTTGGCAACTCGGCTGAGAAGGAGAGACGAAGAGAAGACGAAGAGGAGACGAGCGAGAGGGGAAAACGCCACGGGGTCGGGGGGTGTGTGGAGGGACGGCGTTCGAAGGTGCACGCTATCTTCCACCCCTGGAGAGATGGCTATAGAGTGCATCTAGCGATAACGAGGCAAGTTAAACAATATCGAGCTATATGAGGGCCAGGACTCCCGACCGAAGATTAACCGCGTCTCTGGCAAGTAGATACTTCGGTATCTACGAAGAATCGGCTCTCCCCCAGGTCTTGGACGTATTTCGGGGAAGATGCTGGTTGGTTGGCCGTCGCTGAACCCGAGCCGGAGAGAGGAAACGCGAGAGCGTGATTAAGGAGTATCGGCACTTGGGGAGAAACTTGCTGAAACTTGCCCTCCGTTTTGCCTGCCCGGGACCACCTTCTTTCCTTTTTTCCCTTTATTCGCTCCCATAGCGGACGGTGCACCGCGTAACGTACCTCGTCACGTACCGTCGACTTTAAGTTCCGCGTACTTCTTCCGAGAGCAAGTTGTTCGCTGATGGGGAGCAGTTTCGCTTCTGCTCGAGGGAACGCGAGCCGGCGTTCGATATATCCGTCCTTTCGCGTGTCATTCCTCGTTATCTCCCCTATTCACCCCTTCAGCGTCCAGCTCGTGACACTCGTGGCCTCACATCGCCAACGCGCAGCCACCGCAGCCTGTCATATGGAAAATTTTCACTCGGACCATTTCGAAATTCCCGCGACTCCGAGCAACGTTCATTCTCCTGTGACCCGAGCGCGAACAACGAAGGAACGGATGACTCGGAGAAGCGCTGGCAAGAGAAACTCGGTGTTCCCTCTCGCGAGGCACGAGAAACAAATCGCAATTGGCCGTAATCGGATCTGAGAGCCGATCGACGGTGGACGAAGACGAATTTCGTGGCTTCGCGAGAGCGAAACCGTGAGCTACCGAGCGAGAGAGCTGTGGTCCTCCGCTCGCCGCGATATCTCGATCGATCTGACGGTGGGGAAAGGAAGCAGGACTGGAGTGGTCCGTCGATCGAATCTCGGCCCGGGAGAAGGGACAGGTCCCGCGATCCATGGTCCAAATATTGGGACACCGTATCTCTTTTCGAAGCCGAGTCGAGCGGAGAGTCGAGTCGAGCCAGTCACACAGCCTCCATCGCGTGGACCAGGAGAAGGCTCGCCGAAGGAGATGGACGGATGAACGAGGTACGAAACGAGAAGACAATGAACGGACGGGGAAAGGAGAGAGAGAGAGAGAGAGAGGGAGAGTGGTGAAGTCGCAAGCGGAGAAGGGAAGATCGGTGGAAAGAAAAAAGTGGAAGGAATACTCGTGGAAGAGAAACCAAGGAGAGAGAGATGGAGAGGTTTCACGGTGCACTTTGGTGTACGTTGGCCGACGTATATACATACGTACGTACGTACGAAACAAGGCATCCCCCTCTCTGTTGCACCGCGGTGAGAGATAGCTCTCGAACCAGGGTACCCAGGTTGCGCCGATATGGGGGCCGAGACTTTACGAGACGGTGGTCGTGGACGAGTGATTGATGAGCGGCCGAGCTAATGAGGAGCTGAGCTGCAGGACGGGGATCACGATAAAGAGGTCCCACCACCGTGTAGCCCTTCTCGCGAGAGGCATACAGAGCTGCAACACCTCCTTCTTTCTGCTCTGCCTCCTCTTCTTCTTCGACCATCCAGCCTTGTCCTTCTCTTCTTGTCTTCCTACCGAGATTGGGTGGGTTTTCTGTCTTACTGTCTTCTGTATTTTCTTCTGCCTCTTCCTTTTCTTCTATCTTCTGGTACAGCTTGTTAAGTCTTTCTATGGTATTCTATATCTCTTCCTCTTTTTCGTTTCCAGCCGTGTCTGGTTAAATGGCCACCGGTCGGGACATTTAACCGGAGCGGCGCTATGTTTATCTTTGCTTTCTCCCGTTCTTTTCTTCTTTTTTCTTTTTTCTTTTTTAGAGGGGAGTGCGTGTTCTTTTTACGGCGATAGTTTGAGAGGATGTTCGGAAGGGAAATATTTACCTTCCCAGCGAAGGGAATTAAAGAGGCAGAACCGCGAGAGGCGAAATTAAAATCCCACCCCGAAGAATTCATGCGAAGCGACGGGTATCCCGCTCGGTGTCGCGTAGCAGGGCTAAAATTCACTGACATCATCATCGTTTCCGTCGGCGTGGCTGATTTAAGCGCTCGTTGAAAGCATTTGCCTACCTTATCTTGTTTTCTATTTACAGGATTATACTCGTAATTCGAGGAGGAAGCGGTTCGGGGCAGAGCCGAGGGAGCTTTGGCCGAAGAAGGAGGAAGAAGGGGTTGGCGGAGCCGGTGAAGGAGGAGGTTTATAATAAAGCCTGCAGGGTCCAAGATACGTGGTGGCTGGCAGCCGTTATCAAACGGGTCCAGCGTTCGAGTCTCTCTCCGCAAAACCCTCCCGCTGGAAACTCGCGGTAACCTGGTTAGTGTTCCCGTGTCCGTTGAAACGAGTCACGAGTCCGTGTGCGACGGGAATCCAACCTCGTCCCGATTCCCCGAATCGAACGTCGAATTCAGAATTTCTCCCCGTCGCCTCTTTTCCTTTCGCGATACCCCGCGTAACGACGAGCAATTTTTCTTTCTCTCTTTAACTCTATCCTATCGTTTTGGTAAAATCATTTTCGAACTTTAAGTTGCGAATCGGGTTTCGGGGTCCTATCGAAACACCATCGACGAAAAGAATATCGATTGGTGATAGATATTTGATGGAATATCCGGTAATTACCTGAAAACATCGTATACGTATTCGAACATTTACCGTGAAAGACAGAATGGTTTTCTGATACTTTTTAATCACCCAGTACAACCCTCTTCATTCATCCCCCACGAGGAAAGCCATCACCAGCAGCAGTAGCAGAGCACCAACAGCAGCAGCAGCAGCAGCAGCAGCAACAACAGCAACAACAACAGAGGCCTGGCAGCCCGTGCTGTGTATTATAATGTAGAGTGTGAGTTATCAGACATCGGCCCGTTATCAGGGTCTGGGATCGCCTGGTCCGCTGCTAAGCTCCCACCGCCCCCTATTCAACCCCTGATAACGAAAGGGTTATCACGCCACGCTCCCCAACTGCCATTCCTCGCCTCTAGGAAACCCAACCGGCCGCCTTTCCACCGGGAGATTATTATTCTTTTTACTTGCAGCCGCTTTTTCGCGCCGCCCGATTACGATCCCTTTGACTCGGCCACTTTACTGCTCGCCCGCTACCTTCGACGACCACCAACCACCACCCTACAATCCCTTGTCCCCACCCACAATTCTGCGCTGCTTTCCGCATAAACTACTTGTCCTTTTCCTCGTTCTATCTTTTTTTTCTTTATAATTCTCTTTTTTATTTTCCTTTTTCCCATTTTCATTTCATTTTTTCCTTCGCCATTTTTTATTTTCCTATACCGCAGTTTTTTCTTTATGGACGTTTTCTTAATTTCTTTTTTTATTTACATTTTATTATGACTTATGGGAGGACATATAGGGAAATTCTTATTTTTTAAACCCGTTTTTCTATTTTCTTTTTGTTTTTCTTTACTTATTGGGAGAACTTTTCCCGACACGAATTTATTTTTTTAAATTTTAGTTTTCGAGAAATTAGAAAGGGGAGGAGAGATGGAATTATTTATTAATTAATATTTATTGTATTTAAAATTCCTAGTGAATAATACCGTATATATGTTAATCCAATTATATATATATGCTTTCTTAAGAATTATTAATGTTAATTTATAATTATTAAATTTTATGTGATTAATTTAAAAATTGCGCGAAATTGAAAATTTAGAAACCCGAAATTCAGAAAAATTTTCTTAGGTAGGAAAGTGGTTTCGAACCCGGGTCACCGCGGTGGTATTTAGTCACCTTAGCGACTTCGTTATCGAAATGTCTAAGCATATATTCTTAATTCTCCTATATACGTATCACATCTTTAAGAATCTTTTAGTACAATATAATTACATTCTTCCGAACGATTTTACGACAACCTAACTTATTTATTACACTTTTCAAGTATTAAAAAAGAAAGAAATCGTATAATTTCTTTACATATATACCGGTTTCCGTTTGCTTTTCTTCGATTTTCGATCACAGAATATTCCTACGGTTTCAAGATGGTATCGGTGGATGACTAAAAGGGTAGGGTGACCAACAAAAGCCCCTATTCGAGAATTTTAATACATAATGCAGAGATTTTTAGGGAATCTCTCCAGAAAGAAATCTATCTCCGAAAACATCGACTATTCAAACTGGCCAATTGTCAACGTGTTCTCACGCTTAAGGGTAGTTCTCAACGTCGATGAAACCCAAAGATTTTTATTACCACGTAGCCAAAAACATTTCTCCACCTTCATCGCCTATCTCGACCAGCAACCACCCTAATCGACGCATTATCTTTCCCAATATCTTTCCCCGAACAATCCGAAACCACGAGAAACCATAGTGTTTGCCGTTAAAACAATTTCTGCTGAAAGTTCACAAATTTCCCCTCGATTCCTCGGTCGTTCCATCGTGCCACATGCGACACGCAGAAGCAAGAAACCGATAAGTCCCGGTCGTGTACACTGAAACCACAGGCTTCAGCCTAACCCAATCGCTGGCGGATAAAAAAGGCAGATAACCAGAGTCGGTTAGAAACGAAATGCCAGCGACTTTCAGTTCCGTCGCCGTCCGGCAGCGTCGGTAGTGACGTGGCCACGTCAAAGGGGATACCCTTTGAAGGGAATGCGTGGATGCCGATCGCGGGATCGGTGTCGACCAGGCAACGATTAGCGCGAGAAACGGGTCCGCGACGTGCGAATCGCCGGTTCCGCCGTGCTCTTCGACCGATGTCTCGGCCAACTCGACGATAAATCCAGCGCAGGGAAAACGTCTCGTTAGTCGCTGAACCACGGGGAGGAGAGAAAGGGAGAGAGAAAGAAAGAGATCTTTCGGAGATCGAGCTCGATCCTCTCTGGCCGAGGTCATCTAGGACCTCGTAGCAGGCCGCGCGCCTTGTTCCCTCGCCACTCTTCTTTCTTTCCCTTTCTTTTTTCAATCGTGTCCCGATTGGTCTTGTTCGGCTTTAGTCTAGGACTTCTTGTTGCTCCTTCTTCCCTTTCGGCTAACAGAGGGATCGTTAAACGTCGCTGCGTTTAGTTTCTACGACCGACGATCGATCCAACCTGACGCGTGGATTCGATTGATCTACGAGTCGCTCGGCCAGCCTTTATCGTGCGCGTTCCTCGGCCTGGATTCGGCTGCTAATTGGTACCCGATTTTGGTACAGTCTTCGCGGATGCTGGCCTCTCTGTGTCCTTTCGATCGACTTTTTCAGCTTCTCGGGGGATTATATACTTATCAGGGGGACATGTCTCGTGATCTGGCAAAGATTCGAGTAGGTATAGTGCGTTCGAGAAAAGGAGACATGGGGTGTTTACATCCTCACGGTTGTGAGGACTGACTGACTCTACTGACACTCCCGTCATTACAGGCAGTGACCGCTATTGGCAAAAGATGGTGACGAAGATCATTGGCGTGATCAAAGGCTGTGCCTTCTTTTGTCGAACGTACAATAGCAGTACTTGTTTTAGAACGCGCAGGAATTATGTAAACTAAGCAAACAGAAGCAAAAGTCTTGACAGAATTTAGCGAATTTAGGTTCACTGACGCTACCAATTTCCAATACTCTCTCCTAACCTAGACACTGACTCCAATACTTTCACGAAGGTAATCAAACGAAACAGAAAAATTGGAAATTCCAGTGAATTGCTAATATTTTCGTCAGACACCATTTTCTAGACTCGCTGTCAACTGCCGATTCAGCGACTTACCCGAGGAATATCTAAACGAGACGTCGAGTCTGGAACGAGGAAGAAGCAGTCACTCGCTGATTTTCGAGAGGCACTGCGCCGAGAAGACACGCGAGTCGGCGAGCCGTTAATTTAATATCTCGCTCGTCCTTTATTTTCGCACGGCTAATGGCAGCAAATTTACTCTCTCGCAAGCTCGTTATCGGCCTGGCTCGCCTTCACCGGCACTGGGGCCGGGGCAGGACGCAGAAAGGGCCTCCCCTTTTCTTTCGTCGCGAGAGCCACGCCGCGGAGCCGAGATGCGGGACAAAGGTCCTCCTTTCTTTGACACGACGTGGGAGAGGAGAATCCGCGACACCGCGGAACTTGAAGCATCCGCCACTCCTCTCGGGGATTCCTGCATCGTCGGAGAACCGTGTGAAAGCGGTTGAGCAACGAGGGAGAATGTGGATTAGACCCGCCGGTGGGGGCACCCGATTGTGTTTCGTTTCTATGATAATTTTTCGAGGCACTTGGCGAACCGGAAAATCGTGCGAGTCGCTCCAACGCTGCAATTACCGATCTGTCGGTGTATACTCGAACAGTCAACCCTTTGGTCGATAGGTGGATAGGTCTATGTGGTCACGCGAAAGTACGCTTCGGAGGAACAGGGCTTTGCTCGAGAAATTCTGTGGAAAGATAACATAGATCTGTTATCGATATTTCGTTGTGGGAACTCGAACCGGGCACCGTGTGTAATTACGTTCCCAGTTCTTTGAGAATTCGTCAGCCATTTTACAGCCGTATATTCAGAACTCGTCGAGAAATATCAAGGAAACGTATTTGATTGACAGAAAATAGCCAATTAATCGATCTTTCCACCATAGAAGAAGATTTCCCACCCCCAAATGGAAGAATTCGTGGTCCCACGAAGCCCTTTTCCATTTCCTTGAGAATTCGACAACCATTTTATAGCCATACACTTAGAACTGGTCAAGAAATATCAAGTAAGCGTAATTGATTGACAGAAAATAGCCAATTAATCGATCTTTCCACCATCGAAGATTTCCCACCCCCAAATGGAAGAATTCGTGGTCCCACGAAGCCCTTTTCCATTTCCTTGAGAATTCGACAACCATTTTATAGTCATGCACTTAGAACTGGTCGAGAAATATGAAGAAAGCGCAATTGATTGACAGGAAATGGTCAATTAATCGATCTTTCTACCCACGAGGAAAGATTTACCACCTCCAAATGGCAGAATTCGCGATCCCACGAAGCCCTTTCCCATTTCTTTGCGAATTCGGCAGCCATTTTACAGTCATGCACTCAGAACTCGTCGAGAAATATCAAGAAAGCCTACTTGATTGACAGCAACTGGCCAATTCATCGATCTTCCCGCCTCCGAAGAAGGATTTACCACCCCCAAATGGAAGAATTCGCGATCCCACGAAGCCCTTTCTAATTCGTGGTCCCACGAAGCCCTTTTCCATTTCCTTGAGAATTCGACAACCATTTTATAGCCATACACTTAGAACTGGTCGAGAAATATCAAGAAAGCGCAATTGATTGACAGGAAATGATCAATTAATCGATCTTTCTATCCACGAGGAAAGATTTCCCACCCCCAAATGGAAGAATTTGTGGTCCCACGAAGCCCTTCACCCCCTGGATCACCCAAAACGCGAGGATAAAGCACCCGACGAAGAGACTGCCCGGCGAGGAGTATTTGCGTTACGCCGGCGATTTCATCGCGATTGCTGTGCGACCGGGCAGAGGAAACGACAGAAAACGGGGCGGAGGAGGCGCAGAGGGAAAAAAGAACGCTTGGAAGGAGGGAAAAAAGGCGGAGAGAGAAGAAATGCAGCGCGGTGGAACGCGGCGTTCCACCGTCGAAGGGAACAAATTGCGTACAAGACGAGGCGTGTGCACGCGTTACGGATACGATCCGGCCGGAGATCGAGGCACGCAAACGAAAAAGGCAGGACGAACGAGCAAAAATCGAGCAGCCTCGCCGTGGGGGGAGAGGGTGAAACCGCCTCGTATATCGGCGCTGATCAGCCGCGTATTTCCAAACAATGCTCACGCGAAGTCGAAGGATTCGCATCATCCTCCGCGCGGAGAGGTTCGACCCGGCCTGGCGCGGCGCGGCAGCGCGCGGAGAGCGAAGAGGAATCGAAGACGGAGGGCGAGGTCGTGGAAGAGTACGATAAATTCATTATCGCGGGAAGAGTCTCGAAACGAGCGTCAAGTGTAACGACGAGGGTGGTAATCCATGGTGCTCAATTACGCTTTATGTTTAACCCAACGAAGCATTATGTTTGGGGTTTAGGCCTCTGGGTATCATGGGAATACTCGAGACAAACGAATACAACCGTCAGAGCGAGAATATCGTGCGAAAAATATCCGCTTGTCTAGGATCGTAACGTCCCACACAGTGAGCCCAATTAAAAAGCATCCAGGGTCTCATCGAAGCTGCTACCTTCGTCGAACACGTCAGAGCGAATCGCGCGAATCGTAGGTCTGCCCGCTAATTGCCTCGAAGAGAGAGCAGCGACATAACTTGGGAAAATTTTCTGCCTAAAATTGATTACCTCGCGAAGATGTTCGTGGGCAATTTCGAGCTGACCGAAGCAACCCTCCCACACTGGGAACGAGCCAGGCCCCGCGTCGGCTGGCCGCAAAACACACTCTCGCTACGCTTCCACCCCTAATCGTTTCATCGACAATCATCGGAGCGCGGAAGGGGCACACGAGCAGAGTCGAGGCAGCGAGGCAGCCAGGCAAAGAGGAACATCGGGCCGAAAGATAAAAACGGAGGAAGAACAGGCGAGGAAAGAAAAGGGGGAAAGGGGCAAAAGAAGAAAAAGGAGACGGAAGAGGAGGTGGCCCGGCTGTATCTTGATACGAAGGCGACCCAGAGAGAGGAGAGAGACCAACGAACGATTGGTCGATGTGGTACCAGAGTGGTACCAGTCTCGACCAATCGGCACCGACGACCTCCTCCGATGCCTGGTCCCATTCATAGATCAGGCCTGGCCAAGAGGAGGCCTTCGAACCGTCGCCAGGATCGGAA